>NC_141034.1:3095000-3305000 GCF_052040795.2 Danio rerio | reverse complement strand
ACTGCGCAGGTAAACATTTTACGGTCGTCTTGAACCGTAGTAAAATAGTTGTAACTTATTTTATTGAAACAAATTTTGTGAATCTGGTACTTAAAAATTGAGTTCAGTGGATTATAAGTCACTTTGAAATAGTGCTATAAACCAGAGGTCACCAATCTCGGTCCTAGAGGGCCGGTGTCCCTGCAGGGTTTTGCTGCAACTTGCTTCAACACACCTGCCTGGATGTTTCAAGTAATCCTAGTAAGACCTTGATTAGCTTGTTCAGGTGTGTTTGATTAGGGTTGGAGCTAAAGTCTGCAGGACACCGGCCCTCCAGGAACAAGTTTGGTGATCACTGCTATAAACAAAAAACAATAAAAGTTTGCATCGACATGATAAATGTGTGTGTACTGTCTCTATTTATTATATACACTATATCTAAGTACACACGTCCATGTAAATGTATATAATATATGGATTTTATTTTTATTAATATTATTATCTAACATAAACATATACAGTATGCATATTATTAAGAATAAATATTTATTATTTTGTAAATATTTTATAATATATTAAATATTTTTGTAAGCATTGTTTAAATTTTCCATATAAGAATTTAAGATTCTAATATTGAAACTTTTTATGTTAATATCCATAAAAATATAAATATTACATATGTAATTTTACATAAATATTATATGTTAGAATACACTTATTTTCCCCAAAACAAAATATGATCATGTCTTGATCTTTAATGATTTAATTAGGACAGCAAGGTCTGACTTTGCTTAGACTAAAGTCTTGTCACTGAACAGAAATAATGTCCAGTATAGAATATAAAGTCCTGCTGCAGTGGAGACAGAATGAATATTGTGTCGGACTCCATCATGAGCTTGGAGGACTGCATCCATACATCTCTGCAATTACTCAAATCACTGATTAATAAAGTCATCTGAAATGGCAAAGAAAGCGTTCTTGCAGGACTCCCAGAGCTCATCAAGACTCTTTGGATTCATCCTGAATGCCTCCTCCTTCATCTTAACCCAGACATGCTCAATAATGTTTATGTCTGGTGACTGGGCTAGCCAATCCTGAAGCACCTTCTTTGCTTTCAGGAGCTTTGATGTAGGGCATAAGTATGAGCAGGAGCGCTAACCTGCTGAACAATTTGCCCTCTCCTGTGGGTTATAACGTAACCCCAAACCATGAATTTTCCTTCACCAAACTTGACTGATTTCTATGAGAATATTGGGTCCATGCGGGTTCCTGTAGGTCTCCTGCAGTATTTTTGATGATTTGATGCAGTTCAACAGATGATTCCTTGGACAAATCAACCTTCTGCCACTTTTCCAAATGATCACGTTAATATTTGTTACTTTTATAACTGGGATATATATGTATATATATATATTATGTAAATACAACTTTTTGTTTAACTGCACTACTTTCAAGTGTTTCAAACTAGTTTCAACACACTACAGTTGAAACTTTAATTGCAGTAACCTCTGCATCCTTTATTACTAGTGGTATTTCATTTGTTTCATTTATTTTTATATTTATATTTAGCTTTTTGTATGTGCATGCATTGAAAAGGCCTCTTTCGTTCTGTCTTTGAAGCTTTTTCTTACCTTAGGCCATCTCAAATCTCTTCAGCTCCTCCAAATATTATTTTAAAAGCCGAATAAACTCTTTAGCTGAGCAAACCCTTTAAATACTTCAGTTCAGAAGCTGGCCAGTAATCATAGTGCGGCTCATGAATATTCAGCAGCATTGGAGACGGCGCTTTCCCATGGGGCAGCGGGACGAGAGACGCACACGTTCCTGTCCTGAAGGGAGTCTTTTCTTAAAATCCCATCCCGCCGAATACCCCCCCCCCCCCCCCTCTTCCGGCACTTTAACTTCCCCAGCGTTTATCAATTTAATACTTTAATTAAACGTGGAATTATACTTCTGTTTCTTGCACGAGGTTTCCACAGCTGTTAGCGCCAACTAATCTTTCGAGTGCTTTCTTCTGGGCTTTTTTTCACTGTAGAGCCAAGGATAAATGTAGCTGAAGAGCTGTAGGTGTATTCATACCTGTTTAACATGCATTAGTCGTGCTCTGCAGGTGAACTTCAGCTTTATGCAGGAATTGAAGCTCCGCATTCAACTAATTATTTTCCACAGAGAGACGTTTATGCTTTTTTTAAAAGCAAGTCCTGTTTTACAAAGCGTCGAGCTTTACTTCAGGGACCCAATTGTCTGGAGAAGTGAGCTAAATCGGAAAAAAGTGGAAAAAAATGCGCTTTGGGGACATCATCGAGCATATGAATGATTCATAAAGTGAATAATGTTTGTTTTTAAGTTTTCTTTTAGGGACGGAGTGGTTAGTCAGTAGTTCTTATGCTTAGTTTTACATAAAAACAATAGATTTCTGTGACATGTCCTCATTGAATCTCTTTGTAAATTTGCGTGTGTGCGTGTAGACAGCTCCTGCTGCGCTGTGATAGATGACTCTTCCTACATATAACCTCATTACATGCAAAACACAGCCTGTTCGACTTGCTTTTGCTTTTCATATCCTCCAATCACAATAGCATCTTTAAAAAAAACCCGAACACTTATAAAAACTTCTTTCCCTTGACTTAACTTTTTCAGTCTGGGAGAGTGTGTGATGAGAGGTGTGAACGCACACACACACATTCCACACATACATGTCTGTCATCTCCATATGGACACGTCTGACCTCAGTATCACACATGACTGACTCAACTCTTGACTGTTTTGCTGGAGTTTGTAGTGTGGTGGGCGGAGCTTAAGATTTTGGAGGTGTGGGTGAGGTGTGGGAGGTGTCAAGTCATTAAAATGATCTCCTAGCTTTGTTTCAGAGTGAATCGTACAGTTCAGTCGTACAAAATGGTACGATTTTAAAAAGGAGGCGTGGCACCTGACCCCACCCCTAACCCTAACTGTCATTGGGGGATAAGCAAATCGTACTAAATTGTATGATTAGATCGTACGAATTCATACGAATTAGCCACTAAATGAAAAAGTTACGAATTGCCGTGAGATTGTGTTTGGTTATTGGAAGGACTGTAAGGAATACAAGGTATATATACACACACACACACAGATATTTTAGATACTGTTGAGCTTGAGTTGCTCAATTCAGTGTCTTTAGGTCTGTTTGTCGTACGTTATTAGCACTTCATGTTTGAGTTAACCTCACAACGTGAACTTTAGCACTGTGATATATTCCCTCGTAACAGGAGCCCAAATTAATTACGCATACAATATTTGCGCACACTTGCACATGTCCTTAAACTCTCCTCATGTCTTTACCTGATGAATCAATCACAGTAATAACAGAATATTATGGAGCCAGATCAGTCTCAAAAATAATACATTTGCAAAATATAATTCATACATCCACAACACAATTCACAATTTTAAAACACGATTCGTAAATACACAAAACCGATTTGTAAGTTCAAAACACGATCCGTAAATACAGAAATCCAATTTGTAATGTAAAAAGATGATCCATGAATACACAGGTCCAATTCGCAAGTTCAAAATATGATTCATTAATACACAAGTCCAATTTGTAAGTTCAAAAAACAATTTGTAATTACACAAATCCAATTCATTATTTTAAAACATGATTTTTAATACACAAATTCAATTAATATTTTTGAAACACAATCCGTAAATACACAAATCAAATTTGTAATTTCAAAACGCAATTCGTAAATACAGAAATCCAATTAATAAATTCAAAACACAATATATAAATACACAAAGCCAATTTGTATGCTCAAAACACGATTCAAAAATACACAAATCCAATTTTTAAGCTCAAAACTTGATTTGTAAATACACAAATCTAATTCGTAATTTAAAAAAATTATTCATAAATACATTAATCCAGTTTGTAAGTTCAAAAATAAATGCGAAAATACACAAATCCAATTCGTAATTCCAAATTATGATTTGTTAATACACAAATTCAATTCGTAATTTCAAATCATGATACAATACATATACAAATTAAGTTCAAAACACGATTCATAAATACTTGAGTAATTTACCAATTTACCAAACATGATTTGTAAATACACAAATCCAATTTGTAATCTCTAAACACGATTTGTAAATAAACAAATTCATTTTGTAAGTTCAAAACTTACACTTCGTTAAGTGTAACAAATACACAATTTCACTTCGTTAATACACAAATCCAGTTCACAAGTTCGAAACACAATACCTGAACACACAAATCCAATCGTAATTTCAAAACACGATTCATAAATACACAAATCCAATTTGTAATTTCAAAACATAATAGAGTACATCCAGTTTATAAGTTCAAAACTCAATGCGTAAATACACAAATTCAATTCATAATTCCAAATCATTATTCGCAAATAGATAAATCCAATTCGTAAGTTCAAAACACGATTCATAAATACTTGCGTAATTTACCAATTTACCAAACATGATTCGTAAATACACAAATTCATTTTGTAAGTTCAAAATACATTTTGTAAATACACAAATCCAGTTCATAAGTTTAAAACAAAATTCCAGAATACACAAATCCAATTCGTAATTTCAAACATGATACAGTACTTAAACAAATCCAGTTTGTAAGTTTAAAGCGCGATTCGTAAATACACAAATCCCAATCATTTGGCAAAAAAAGATTTTTACTCATGAATTCACGAATTGTGTTGTATTTATGAATTGTGTTTTACATTTACAAATTGGATTTTGTAAATGTAAACTGTGTATCAATTTTATAGTGTAAATGTATTATTTTTGAGACTGATCTGGATGAGTGAAGAAATTACACGAGCAGATTTGATTTTAGTGTTGACTGCAAACACTATCCTCTTTCTCCCTGGTGTGCTTTTGAAGGAGTTGATTGACACTTGATGTCAGTGTGCAGATGGCACAGATGGCATTTTAGTAGGCAGGTGCCCTAATGTAGAGGGCACTAATGGCATGCATGCATGTGTGTGTGTGTGTGTTATGCTTTGTCAAGGTTAGATATTTACATCATCTGTGGAAACTGGATCACAGAATTTGAATTAAGAAGATTATACATGTGTGTGTGTCTGTGTCATTCATCGAAATGTCTTTTGTTTGTCTGGTGACATTCAGAAATCACCTGTGAGCTGATTGGCCATTAGGCAGCACAGACTCCTCCTGATTGGATAATCACAGGTGTGAATGCTAAACCCAGGTCGTCTAATTTAACCTCATTCAACCTTTAGCGCTGATTACAGTACTTAATATCAAGCAGAAGGAGCGAGCGCTTGTTTTTAGATGACTCCTGTGATACGGTTATGAAAATGAGATTTTAGCAGAATCATTCAGCCTGCTGCAAAGATGACCAGGGTTATTGTAGGAAACTGAAACAACTATATGTTTATTGTTCACATTATGCAAATTGTTCATGGGGCATGTTTCTTTTAGACACGTCACCTGAGCTGGAAAGTGTTATTCTCATTACTGTAGTGTAGTTTATTCACCATGTAGTATTTTTGATTATAATTAATTTATAATTAATTAATCTTCTTTGTTTGTTTGTTTGTTTAAACACTTGAGAGTCTAATGAAAATCACTGTGGTCTAATGCCAAGTCACTAATGAGCCTTGAGCCAGAGGGACATGGTGAATTAGAACTGGCAAACCATTTTTATCTATGCTATTAATGCACAAACAGAAGCCTTATTATATATAATGATAATCGAAATTCAACATGCTCATGCACAAAATTGAATTAAAGGTGCTATCGATTGAAAATTTGGATTTACCTGGGTATAGCTGAATTCTAGAAGTTCAATATACGGAAATAACATACCTAGAGCTTCGAACACCATTGCTTCCATGTTCTTGTGTACAAAACAGATTAAAAACAGGCTCCAACGATCCACATGGCATCAGTAATATTCATGCCCTATTGGCTACATTTGATTGACCACAACATTTCCGAGTGAAATTTTCTTCTTTAACTTTCAGGGCTCAAAATTGCGACCATTTTGGTCGCATATGCGCCCGAAATTTTATCTATGCGACCTTGAAATATATTTGGGAGCATTTTTGCGAGTGTTTAAAATTGTAGTGTGCGACCAATTTTTACTGCAAAATGTTCAGCACATGTGCGGATTCGGGAGACATTCACGCAGAATGCATCTCTAAGCTCTTTGTCTGCACTTGAAACGTGAAACGCAGCGCTCGGGAATGGTTTAAAACGGTTGTCATGTCAACTTGCCGCAGTAAACAAATCCAAGTCAGTAATGCTTGCCCCGCCTTCGCGCTCTTCTTATTGGCCCACCACTGCTTTAGCACTGAACGCGAATGATTGGTTAATATCAGCTGTCAATCACTCAGCGCCTTCTTGCTTTGGATGACAGAGAGCTATACTACCGCGAAAAATTGTAAAGCGCTGAAGATGAGAATGAAGATAACATAACACTTGACAGATTTTGTTTTAGAAACCATGGCATCTACAGTTACAAATAATGACACATCTTACTAGTTATACCGTTAACACGTTAATTCAAGCAGTGCGTGCAGGGCCGGTGAGCGCTCCGTGTATGCTTTGGTCACTCAGTTATGTTATAAAAATCTATTTTCTTGTGATAACGGGATTTTGTTGAGACATATTTTCCTCACGCTTGCATATAACGTTATATATGATTTTTTTTTTTTTGCTTGTTAGTTTGATTAGTGTTGATTTCAAATACAACCAATATGTTTGTATAAAACTTGTAGTAACGGTGCTCATAATTGGTGGGTGCGACTAAATTTTGGCTGATGAGCCTAACTTTTTAAAGTTAGGAGCACCGGTGCTACCAAGCAAAAAGGTTAATTTCGAGCCCTGACTTTATTTTTTAAGTTAAAGTGAAGTTTATTTATAAACAAATTTTAAAACGAGCAGGCGCTTATGATTGATAGCAGCTGGTATACATTAGCTAACACTGATTTGCCAATCAGATGACTCCTTAACCCAGGGGTGTTAAACTCAATTCCTGGAGGGTCGAAGCCCTGCACAGTTTAGTTCCAACCCTGCTCCAACACACTTACCTGTAGGTTTCAAACAAGCCTGAAGGACTCAATTAGTTTGATCAGGTGTGTCTAATTAGGGTTGGAACTAAACTGTCCAGAGCTGCGGCCCTTTTGGAACTGAGTTTGACACCTGTGCCTTAACCACTATAAATAACCAGAGTATCTAACCCAGGGATGGGCAAACTTGCTCCTCGAGGGCTGGTGTCCCTGCAGAGTTTTGTTCCAACACTAGTCAAACACACCTGAACAAAATAATCAGTGTCTTCAAGATCACTTGAACTCTATAGGGAGATCTGTTTGAATAGGGCTGGAGCTAAACTATGCAGGACACTGGCCCTCCAGGATCAAGTTTGCCCACACCTGATCTAACCTCATCTTCGCCTTGAAGAATCCCCCCTTCCACCCCTTACTCCTCCCATTGTCTTGTCAGGGCAGCACGGAAGCTTAATGGTTAGCATTATTGCCTCACCTCAAGAATGTCACTGGCTCAGACACTACCTGGCCAAGTTGGCATTTCTGTGCGGAGTCTGCATGTTCTCCCGGTGTTTGCGTGGGTTTTTACCAGGCTCTCCGGTTTCCTCCCACAGACCAAAAACATGTAACATGAGTAAATTGACAAAACTAAATTGACAGACACTCCATAGCATTCATAATCTACTTCCAACATTATCAAGCAGGGGAGTTCTCGAGACCTACCTGAACGCTGACTCCCCTCTCGTCCTGCAATGGGAGGGGGAGCCCCGGGCTCGAGGATCTCACAAGCTCCTGGGACAGCATGCCAAACACACTTTATAGTCAATCATCAGCTAAGGGCGAACTCTTAAAGCTTGTATTGAACATACAGTGCTCAGCATTTATGAGTACACCCCTCACAAATCTCTCATTTAAATGACTAGTTTCTATAGGAAGCTTCACAAGGTTAAATTGGTGTGTATGCATTAGTTTAGTCAGTACTGAAGCCAAATCTGGAGCTGATCTAACAAAATAACTTATAATGGTTCAAAAATTAGTGGCCCAAGTTTACATGTTCAGAAATAATATTAAATAACATTTTCTAAAATAGCGAAAATCAAGAGAAGCAAAAAAAAATGTAAATGTGCTAAAATGTTGTAGTTTGTAATTTTCTTCCTAATATTTTTTTAATAATATTATCTTTCCATTTCTTTCAAAATATGTTATGTGATTAATATTATTTTAATAAATAAATCTGTTTAATAAATCAGTTTTTGTTCAAATGCACCAATATATATTAGTCATATTCACTGAGAAACGGATAAAAATAGGCAATGCGGTGGCGCAGTTGGTAGTGCTGTCGCCTCACAGCAAGACGGTCGCTGGTTCGAGCCTCGACTGGGTCAGTTGGTGTTTCTGTGTGGAGTTTGCATGTTCTCCCCGCGTTCATGTGGTTTTCCTCCGGGTGCTCCGGTTTCCCCCTTTTTTAAAGATCTGTTTAATTGTTTTGTTAGTTTAACATGTATTTTGTGATATTTTCCACATACGTTTGTAATGAGGCGAGGAACACATGTAAACTGCTGAGTTTGAGTGTTTAATTGGAGACTGTAAGTGTTCGATTGGATCGATTGGATTCTCACATTTCTTTTAGCCATGAAGCATTTGCTATTTACATGGTGGACTTTGTAAGTGGAAAAACTGAACGCTTCACTGTCGGGAAAATAGTTAAACAGACCATCTGTAGCATAAGGATAAAGAGCGAGCCTCCTTTATTCTGCCTTTTTACTTTCTCTTTACTTTACTTTTACTCTTCTTTACTTTCATGGAAAAGGAAACAATGTTGTACGCACTTCACTGAAGATATTCATTAGCCTACATATTTAATTTAGTTTGTTAAACGCAAAGATTTGTTTCAAAACTATTTCTAAATTCTGTACTAATTTCCAGCAAACAAATAAATAAAAAATAATTCGAAGTGTGGTCAGAAAACGGAGTTATATCCAAACACGCATACTATTCTTATGGCCCATAAAGTGATGTTGACGTCTCTAAAACCAGACAGATGGACAATTCTAAAGTTGTTTTTATTAAAACTAACATAAATATGCGTATAATAAATAATACTAATAATAATATCATTAAACAAAAGCAAATTATCATAAATAAACTGAAAAAAGCCCTGAGGTGAAGGCATGGAGGCAGTGGTTTTTATATTTATGTAGAAAGTAATACTTTTTGTAATATTTCAATCATTTAATATTTTTTCACTTGTAAATATATTTGTGTATTGCTGTACATCCTGTGTGTATTAAACAATATGTATGTATTTAAGACGCACAGCTAACGTGCTCTGCGCTGGACTTTAGACCTGCTTTCAGCTGGTCAATTGCACAGTCTATTTTAGTTTCTCAAAATAACAATGCACCAACAATGTGCCTCCTTTCTAGACCGGGACACCCAGAAGTCCACAAAGCAGCACAAATGGATTTACTATTAAACAATGTGCTGCAAAACGTAAAAATTAGGGTTGCGCTGGTCTGAAAATAGATACAAATCACGCCAAACACGTCTTGCACCTTATTGCACCGGGTGTATGATAGGTCCATGGTCTAAGAAATTGGGCATCACTAACTCCAGCTGTCAGTTTTGACAACAAACAGAAATGGTGAAGAGGAGGTGTATGCTAGGTTGTAATAACTTTCCCCAAAAGCTTTTCCCCATCTTTTTGAATGAACTACATCCAATCAACTCGCAGTAGAAAAAACAAGCCACGCCCACTGTTTTATCACTTAATATTCTGTTTCTCTAGGGAAAAAAAAAAACGGTCGCAGCTTCCAGTTCATGCAGACTTTAAAAAGGCTAAAATATCCTTTTTTTTTGCCAAAAATGGGATACAATGTGATTAAAAATGTATTGTGGGAAAAATTCATAATATTTCACTTAATATTTAATAAATAGTTGGCAGTGAGCAGCGCACATTGGCTGTGTTTGCAATAAGCTGGTATTTCATCCCGAACGAAGTCCTTGTACAGTTATCGATCGCCACAGCAGATGAGACGCCCACACTCGCAGGGATCCATGCCACGTTAAAGGTGAAAGGTCAATTTGTGAGGTGTATGAAAGCATTTAGGGTCACATCTGGATAGATGAGGTCTGCCGTTGCTGCGATACTAAAGTTCAGAGGTCAAAGCTGATAGAGAGCGAAAAGCAACAGCAGTTTGTAGAGAGAGAATCAATGCAGCTTGAGTTTGGATGACTTTAAACGCCTGCCTTCGATTTCAACCAATAGTTCAGGAAAATCTGGCAGGATCTTTCTCACATCGAGCACAAAGCAAACAAGTGTGCTGTGTTTTTAGTAGATTAGGGAAAATCCATCATGATTGATGAAGAAAGGAAGAAAAGAAACTAGCTAAGGTATTGGATATTGCTACATGAGGGGTAATTTGAGCGTAAGATGATATATATAGAGTGTGAGAGAGAGCCAATGTTGCCGTTTTATAGGATTAATTTACGGACTATCAAATCATGCCTGTTTATGAGCATATTTCTCCCTCTCTCTTTTAATTCAGCCCATAAAAATGATAAAACTTGTGGCCCTGAGGGGCGGCGGGTTTCCATAGCGATGTCACCAGAGACATATGATGAAGGAGGAATCACCCGGCGAATAAACCAGCGCGGACGGGTTTTATTTTTCAGTGAAATGAATTCTTCATCACTCACTCACTCCGGTAATAAAGCACAGCAGACGGAGATGAATGTAGACAGACGATTGTAGACAAGAAGAGAAAGAAGAATGAAGTAGCGTTCTACAGCCGCTGTTTCTATACAGTGTGCAGCAGCGATACAATGCATGGTATTCTGATTTAATGCATCCATGAAATACCAAAACCTACAATGAAGAGCATCAGTCAGCTTCCAGAAGACAAACAACATTCAGTTTCTCTATAGGGACATTGATTTTTAGCAATAACTGATAAACCTTTAAAAACAGGCCTGTTATGAGCTCTGAGGCTGATTAATGACCATATATTCTTTTGTTGAACCCATTTTTCACATTGATTTATTTATTTGTTTACAAACAGTCTTGTTTAATAGACGAATATGTGTAGAAAAACTACATTACCCACAATGCTGTACAGGAAATTGCAAAGAAAATTGCTAAATTTTTGCTTCGTCCACCTTCAAGGAAGCTCTGTGAATGTTGTAATTGAGTCAGATTAACTTCAAAACTACATTACCCACAATGCCTTACAAAATTGCACCAGAGTCACAGTGAGGAAAAAAAAACTTTTTGGCTCCACCCACCCTTAATGAAGCACTATGAATCATGTAATCAAGTCAGATTAACAGTAAACTTCAAAACTAAATTACCCACAATGCCTTACAGAAAATTGCACCAATCAGAGTCACAGTGAGAAAAAAATACTTAGGCTCTACCCACATTTAATGAAGCACTGTGAATGATGTAATGGAGTCAGTTTAACAATAGACTTCAAAACTACATTACCCACAATGCCGTTTAGATATTTGCACCACTCAGAGTCATGGTGAGAAAAAAAAAAAAAAACTACACTACCCATAATGCCCTACAGAGAATTGCACCAATCAGAGTCACAGTCTGGAAAAAAATACTTTTTGCCCACCCACCTTTAAAGAAGCACTGTGAATGAATGATGCAATCAAGTCAGAATAACAATAAGCTTCAAAACTGCATTACCCAGAATGCCTTAAAGAAAATTGCACTAATCAGTCACAGTGAGAAAAAAAATGTCCACCCATTATCAGTAAAGCACTGTGAATGATGGAATCGAGTCAGTTTAACAATACACTTCAAAACTACATTACCCACAATGCCCTATAGAAATTAGCACCCATATCACAGTAAGGAAAAAATTTATTTTGGCTCCACTCACCCTTAATGAAGCACTGACAATGATGTAATCGAGTCAGATTAACAGTAAAGCTTAAAAATACCTTACCCATAACGCCACAATGCCAGAGAATAGCAGCAATCAGTCACAGTGAAGAAAAATACTATTCGTCTCCACCCACCTTGATTGAAGCACTGTGGATAATGTAATCAAGTCAAAAAATCTTGTTTAATAGCGGAATCTTTGCAGAAAAACTACATTACCCACAATATCATACAGAAAATTTCACCATTTAGAGTCACAGTGAGAAAAAAAATAATTTTGCTCCACCCACCTTCAATGAAGCACTGTGAATGATATAATCTAGTCAAACAATCTTGTTTAAAAGTCGAATCTGTGCAGAAAAACATTACCCACAATGCCTTACAGAAAATTGCATGAATCAGAGTCCAAGTAAGGCAAAAAAAAAGTTTAGCTCCACCCACCTTTATTGAAGCACTGTCAGTTATGTAATTGAGTCAACATTCTTGTTTAATAGTTGAATCTGTGCAGAAAAACTACATTACCCACAATGCCTTACAGAAAAATTGCATGAATCAGGGTCCAAGGCAAAAAAAAGTTTAGCTCGACCCACCTTTATTGAAGCACTGTGAAATATGTAATTGAGTCAAACAGTCTTGTTTAATAGTCGAATCTGTGCGGAAAAACTACATTACCCACAATGCCTTACAGAAAATTGCATAAATCGGAGTCATAGAGAGGAAAAGTTTTTTCTCCACACACCTTTTTTTGAAGCACTGTGAATTATGTAATCAAGTCAGACAATCTTGTTTAATAGTCAAATCTGTGCAGAAAACTCCATTACCCACAATGCCATACAGAAAAATGCACAAATCTCAAAGGCAATTTTTTTTTGCTCCTCCCACCTTTATTGAAGCACTGTCAATGATGTAATCGAGTCTTGTTTAATAGTCGAATCTGTGCAGAAAAACTCCATTACCCACAATGCTGGACAGAAAACTGCAGCAAATCAGTCACAGTGAGGAAAAAGATTATTTGAAGCACTGTGAGTGATGTAATCGAGCCAAACAATCTTGTCCAATAGCTGAATCTGTACAGAAAAGCTACATTACCCACAATTCTGGACAGAAAAAATGAAACAATCAGAGTCATAGTGTGGAAAAACCTCACGCCAACACAATGAGAACATGGAAACTCCACACAAATATGCCAACTAGCCCAGCCAGGACTTGAACAAATGACCTTCTTGCTGTGAGGCTACAGTGCTAACCACTAAGCCACCGTGCCACCCTTTATACACAACTTTGACCTAAAATGCAAAAGGATGATTAGACACCTCCTGCAGTATGTTTCAATGCATACTCGCACCACACTTTGGATAATATACAATATATCCTGTGCATATTTCATTTTAAAACGTGTCCGAAGTGTGTACGTCGTGGGCCGTTTGTCGATTAGAATTGACTGCTTGGTTAAACAGGAGCTGAATTTGTTCATTCAGCCCTGGAATTGAAAAGTGTGAAGAGGTAAATATCCCCCATCCCCTCTCTCTCTCTCTCTCTCTCTCTCTCTCTCTCTCTCTCTCATCTCACATTTATCAGTCCGGATCTATCACACTTTCTTATTTTCATTCCCTCTTCGACACACACGTTCGTAGCCTGCAGTGAGGGTGTTTGGGGTTCGTCTCTGAATATGAATGACTAGTTTTTTTTTTTTCTGTTGTAATAGAAAAACGACCGAACAAAATGAAGGAATACACTGTAGAGCAGTAACAAGAGAGATGCATCACTATGCCGGACATGTGCACCTGTACATCTACTCGCACGTCCACTCTCCTCACTAGATCAATACTCTATTTTTATTCCATTTTCTTTCATTTATTCTGTTTGATGTATTCTTGTATACATGCACTACAGCCTCGCCAATGCATAAGCCAGTAACTAAAGCAACACAGAGACTGAGAGAAACAACCCCAGAGACTCTGTTTTTTCCCAAAATTTTGCAGTACATTGCAAAAATACAAATATTCCTTTCATTAGCTGAAGTAAAAATTGTTCTTCTTATTATTATTATTTTTAAAAATTTTCACATATTTCCCAAATGATGCAAAGGAATTTTTCGCAGTATATGAGCAATTCTGAAACTCTGCGGACCCGTGATGTCATCGACTTTCGCTTTCAGATTTAAAGGGCTAGCGTTGCACCAGACCCCCGTAAGTGGTGTCATTTGAAAGTGTAGAATCTATATTTTATGCACATATGCATCACTTTGGTTTTTCTTCTACTTTCTAAAAGTTATTTACACTTAAATACACAGTATTTTGGATACCCGAGCTAGGTATTTTACATTGGTTCGTTTTCATATTTTTTTATATGACACATGTACAAGTTATAGCTCAAATGAAAGCTCTTGCCTGTGCTCATACAGTTCTAGCATTCTTTTACTGAATTATATTTATATGCCAAACAGTTGTTAAATGAATTGTGGTGTTTCCATGGCGCAGAAATGTAAACAATACATTCATGATCAATAAGCAGCCCCAGATAGCACAGACAGCTGTCATCTCTTACCTTATGCTGTCGCTTCAGGGCCGTTCTCCTCTGTTTTTGAGGTGATGTGCATAAGTAATCCTTTTATATGTCTGACGTGGTCCAAACACAGTGAATTATGTTTGATCAAACAAAAGAATAGTGAAATAT
Source organism: Danio rerio (assembly GCF_052040795.2). Classification (NCBI taxonomy): domain Eukaryota; kingdom Metazoa; phylum Chordata; class Actinopteri; order Cypriniformes; family Danionidae; genus Danio; species Danio rerio. The sequence continues at coordinate 3,290,420 of NC_141034.1, read as the reverse complement.
GTAAACAATGATCAGTCTCTGTAGCTTGTACAGCACCTCTTATCAGTTGGAATACAATAACTTTTGCATAGATTATGGTGGAGACATTTTACTTTTTTCCTGTGATTACAGACGTGTGCAGGAACCACCAAAATTAATTACAGCACGCTAGACCACACAGAACCTAAAAGGTACACTTTCAAATCTGAGTTTATAAAAAAGAATACAAAAAGCGCCTCTTTTTTTAAGTGTTTATTATAACACAGACAACAAATACAGTTATTTTAAACACTTTCAATAGTGATTTATGAAAATTCAAAGGGTTTTCTTTAAAATGATACCAAATTTTTGCATTTACACCTCTGCATGGGGATTTGGGAAGCTTTTAAATTTGGGTAGGCAAAATCCAGGCGGAAATCCCAGAATAGCAGCAGAGTTTAACTGGTTAAATAAAATAAATAAATAAAAATTCTATATTTTTAGCCCTCTTAAGGAATATTTATTTTATAAATTGTCTACAAAACAAACAATCATTATACAATGACTAATGACTAAATGACACTTTAAGCTGAATATCTTGAAGAATATCTAGTCAAACATTATGTACACTACCTGACAAAAGTCTTCTCGTGGATCCCAGTTGTAAGAGCAACAATAATAGCTTGATTTCTAGTTGATCATTTGGAAAAGTGGCAGAAGGTGGATTTTTCTGTTGAATCATCTGTTGATCTGCATCCCAATCATCTCTAATACTGCAGAAGACCTACTGGAACCAGTATAGACTCAAGATTCTCATAGAATTCAGTCAAGTTCGGTGAAGGGAAAATCATGGTTTGGGGTTACATTCAGTATGGGGGCGTGTGGGAGATCTGTAGAGTGGATGGCAACATCAACAGCCTGAGGTATCAAGACTTTTGTGCTGCCCATTACATTACAAACCACAGGAGAGGGCAATTTCTTCAGCAGGATAGTGTATAATAATATAATAATTCAGGAGGACTAATAATTCTGACTTCAACTGTACTTTATATTTTATTTTAGTTTACAGGAGTTGTATTTGACTTCAAATTTCTCTGAGTCTAACCTCATCCGACCTTCTGCTAACTACACACACACACACACACACACACACACAGCAAAATGTCCTTCAGACTGAATCCCATCACTTTATGCTGTGGAGGACATCACGCAATCTGTGTGTGTGTCCCGCTCTTAAAGCGTGTCCTCACTTCCCCTCCGACACGCTTCCAGCGCCTCATCCCTCGTTTCCTTCCTTCCCTCTCTTTCTCGCCTTCGCCGGCTCAGTCTCATATGCAGGAAAATATCAAATCATTCCATCCGTCACAGGCTTGAGAGAAGCCCGGACTCCATCAATAAGGCATGTACATCTGCGAACGCACAAACACACACAAAAGACTCGGCAGCAGAAGACAGATAGCAAAGCAGGAGGAAGACGGAAGGAAAGAAAATAGGTATTAGCAGTCTAAAAGAAGTGTTTAGGAGTGAAGTATTTTTATAGTGAGACAGGCTGTCTGGATTGTAAATCTGTGGAACAATTTCTTTATTTATTTATTATTATTGTTATTATTTTATCTTTATTTTTTACTTATTATTGTTTAAAAATGTAAACACATTGACTTGCAAATTTTTACAACAATTAACAATAAAAGATACAATATACAAACAATACATATGATAGTAAAATAATAATAGACAGATACAATAAATAAATAAATAAATACTGACCGTCAGTTCAGTCTTTAAAATGTCACAGAGCTTCAAAGTTGATCAACTTTGTGGAGTTGACCTATGCTAAAACTCAGCTAGATTATTCATTTGTTAAATTGTTAGAAAATACACAATCGTGACAACAAACTACGCATAAAATAGTGTGTTTTATTGTTATGCTATTACTATTGAATTTTGTTTGTTCAATCATTTATTCGTTCATTCATTCGTTAATTTAATTTAATTTAATTTATCATTTATAAAAAAAATAGAAAAAGTGCCTATTTTTAGGTGTTTATTATAACACAGACAACATATACAGTTATTTTAAACACTTTCAATAGTGTTTTATGAAAATTCAAAGGGTTTTCTTTAAAATGATACCAAATTTTTGCATTTACACCTCTGCATGTGGATTTGGGAAGCTTTTAAATTTGGGTAGGCAAAATCCAGGCGGAAATCCCCAAATAGCAGCAGAGTTTAAGTGGTTAAAGGTCAATTACGTCACACCATGGTGCATTTGCTATTTAATTGTGTGAAGAAACAAGATGTGCAGCACCTGAAACTACGGATACTGGAAGCCTGTGCTGGCATTTCTCCTGCGGTGTTGCTATCAGTGTGTTAAGAGTGAAAGTAGAGGGTTGCATTGACAATCCAACCCAATGGGCAGCACATTGAACACATTTTATAAGTGGTCAGAAACGTGTAAATAACTCATTGCAGAATAAAGTTACGTTAAAACCAAACACACCATTGTTTTTCTTGTGAAACTCCCAATAAGTTTGATGTGTCACAAGACCATCTTCCTATCGAAAAAAAAACCAAAAGTTGGATCCAAGATGGCCGACTTCAAAATGGCCACCGTTTTCACCACCCATCTTGAAACGTTTGGCCCCTCACATCTACTAATGTGCCACAAACACGACGTTAACATCACCAACCATTCCCATTTTATTAAGATGTATCCATATAAATAACCCATCCTGTAGTAATTCTTTGAGTGCAGGATGGTGAACTGTCTCTTTAAATATGAGGAGCTTAATCCTGTAACAGGAGTGATAAGTGCTGTAAATTGTGTGTGTGTGTGTATGTGTGTTGCATTGAAGGCCAGTTGGCATGGCTGCGCTCCAGATGAACAGCAGTTTGGCATCAAACTTCCCCAGCGAACACACACTCAGACATGTGAAGGTCAGAGGGAGTGATGGAGTGTTTGACCTCCGTTAAACCCACCTGTGTGTTTCAGACACACACACACACACACTAGCTAAATATCCTGATGTTAGTTCAGTCCAGCTGATACTCGGAATTTGCAGTGTAATAAATGGCAGAGGAAACGTGTGTGTTTAATGTTTCCTGACGGAGATGAATGTCTCATGAGTTCTCGTAATGATCTCCACACACACATACACACACTCTACTCCTCCTCATCCTCCTACATCCTGCCAGAGGAACTGCATTACCTGTGCGAGAGAGGGAAAGATGGCAGGGCGCGAGACACTGTTTCTCCTCTTCCTCCATTTGTCAGGAAATGTTTACACTGAGCTATTGCTCAACGTCAACGCTGTGTTTGTGTGTGTGTGTGAGAGATGATAAAACATTTGCCAGAAGGCTGCTGCATTGTTTCTCCTGTGTGTTTGCCAGAGTAAAGCTCTCCTCTCCTCCGTCAGATTCTCTCTCTTCCTTTCATGCCATCTGACCGAATCTGCTTTCTCTTTCTTTTCCTGGAGAGAAAAAAAAACGGAAAACAAAAGAACAGCGATGTGAAAGAAAGGAGAGAGAGAGTATGTGCGTGTTTGAGGAAGACATAAACACAGATCAGAGAGCAGATGAACTGGAGCTGAACAGATCTAGGTTGTCCTGCTAAATGAAGTCTTTCTGTGTGTTTCAGGGCTGGACAGCACTAAAGACCCCTGCATGAAGGTTCACTGTCCTCCTCACAAAGTGTGTGTGAGTCACGACTACCAGACCGCCATCTGCACCAATCACAAGCCAGCTCAGCACAGGTAAGACATGCAGACAACTGTGTGTGTGTGTGTGTGTGTGTGTGTGTGTGTGTGTGTGTGTGTGTGTGTGTGTGTGTGTGTGTGTGTGTGTGTGTGTGTGTGTGTGTGTGCATGTAGGACAGCAAATAGGGTTTTTACTCAATTAGAAACAATTGTCAAGACAAATGTTGACTCGACAGAAGTTCAGTCTTTAAAATGTCACAGAGCTCCAAAGTTGATCATCTTTGTGGAATTGCTAAAACTCAACTATATTATTCATTTGTTAAACTGTTAAGAAAATAAACATTTAACATTTAATTACATAGAAAATACTTAGTTTTTATTGTTACACTATTACGATTGAATTGTTTGTTCGTTCATTCATTCTTTTAATTTTAATTTATTTTATTTTTCTTGTATTTTATTTTATTTTATGTACTTTCTTTATTATTGTTAAAATATCCAAACACATGCAAATTTTGGTCCAACAAACATATACACAACAATTAACAATAAGAGATAAAAGTAAAATAATAATAGATAGATACACTAAATAAATGAAATGAAGAAAACAAAAGAAAAGAAATACTGACCTTTAGTTCTGTCCTTAAAATGTCATGGTGCTTCGAAGTTTATCATCTTTGTGGAATTGACCTAAGCTATATTATTAATTTGTTAAACTTTTATGAAAAAAAATCTTAACATTTATTTGCGTAGAAAATAATTCGTTTTTATTGTTACGCTATAACGATTGAATTTCGTTTATTCATTTGTTTGTTCATTTGTTTGTTCATTTAAATTAAATTAAATTAAATTAAATTAAATTAAATTAAATTAAATTAAATTAAATTAAATTAAATTAAATTTTATTGTATTTTATTTTATTTTATTTTACTTTATTTTATTTTATTTTATTTTATTTTATTTTATTTTATTTTATTTTATTTTAAATTAAATTAAATTAAATTAAATTAAATTAAATTAAATTAAATTAAATTAAATTAAATTAAATTAAATTTTATTTTTGTTCATTCATTCATTTTCTTTTTGGTTTTAAAATATTCAAACACATGCCAATTGTGGTCCAACAAACATTTACACAACAATTAACAATAAGAGATCAAATTAAAATAATAATAGATAGATAAAATAAGTAAATAAAATAAAAGAAATACTGACCTTCAGTCTTGGTAAATGTCACAGAGCTCCAAAGTTGAACATCTTTGTGGAATTGAGCTATATAATTCATTTGTTTAATTGTTTAGAAAATAAACAATATTACCATTTAATTATGTAGAAAATAATTTGTTTTTCTTGTTATGTAATTCTGATAAAATTGTTTAATTAATTAATTTGTTCATTTTTTTTATTCATAATATTTTATGTACTTTCTTTTTTCTTTTTAATATTTAAACACATTGACTTACAAATTTTGGCCCAACAGACATATACACAACAATTAACAACAATAAATAAAAGTAAAATAGTAATAGACAGATAGATATAATAAGTAAATAAAATAAATGAAACAAATTAAATAATAAAATAAAATAAAATAAAATTAAATTAAATTAAATTAAATTAAATTAAATTAAATTAAATTAAATTAAATTAAATTAAATTAAATTAAATTAATTTAAATTAAATTAAATTAAATTAAATTAAATTAAATTAAATTAAATTAAATTAAATTAAATTAAATTAAATAGGCTTTAAAATTTCACAGAGCTCCAAAGTTGATCATCTTTGTGGAATTGACCTATGCTAAAAATCAGCCATATAATTAATAAACCAAAATTATTATGTAAATAAATGATATAAACATTTAATTATGTGAAAAATACTGTGTTTTATGTCATGTCATTACAATTTAATTTTAAATTTTTATTTTTTTTAATTTAAATAGTAAATTTAAACTTTATTTAAATAATTTCTGAATTTAAATAAAGTTGAACATTACTAAATTATTAAAAACATTGTATGTTTTATGGGAGTTCGGTATTGCATTTGTTTAAATCTTATTTTGTGATTAATATTAGTAATTATAAAATATAAGTATTCTTTTTTTGTGTGTATACACAGTAGTGCACTGTAAAAAACGCTGGGTTCCACACCATAACACAAATCCATTAAGTTAACCTAATAGTTTTTACAAATTTAAGTAGAATGAACATAAGACAATTAAGTTGTCAACAAAAAAACTCAATAATTTTGTTCATTTTGTTTACTTTTGAGTGTATGAATGTGTGTAGTATGAATGTGAAATCACTGACATTTCTTTTGCAGTGTATATTGAAGTTTTGTGAACAATACTGAACTGTTTATAGAAGATGAGCTGCTGGTTTTTCTTTGATAGGAAAACTCTGGAAACTCTGATTATCTAGTTTTCTGTAATCCTTGAAATGTATTCCAGGATCGCAAATAAATATGAGCACATGTCCTCGTGTCTAATGGCTCCTCTAAGCTGTTTACACTCTGGAATCTGCTCTGTTTGTCCAGGGTCACATTAACATTCCATTAGTGTCTATTGTGAGTCGTCGTCATAGCGACAGCAGCCTCTTGACTCCACCCTCTTCTCATCCAATTGCTGCAATATTAATTGTGTAATGGCCGTTTGAGCAGTTTACCAAGCTGAATTACTAATGCTCTCTTACATGTGCAAACACAAAGCACGCTGGCACGGCAAATATCACGTCTCCCTGAGAAAATAACAGCGCACTGATCCGATTAGAAAGCCAAAGCGCTGCCAGTGGGCGATAATGCTTTTCCTTCTGCTTTATCGCTGCATTGGTCAATCTATCATTAATGGCCAGCACATGAGGTGTAGCCGATGCTTCCTGATCATTAATTTACACCTTAAATCAGAGCGCTACATTATGCATGAGGAGCTCCACTGGATTATGCACCACAAAATAACACATGTTAATAAGTCATAAGGAGCCCGCACACTTTTTTCTTTATTCACAGTTTCTGCACTAATTGTTGGGGGAAATTTGGGTCCAATAATCAAGGACTGCTTTCACTTATAGCGCAGCGTAATATAATGAGTTGATATTGTTTGTGTTAAAGCATTCTCAAATTAACTGAAAATAAACAAATGCTGACTCTGAGGTAAAATCTAGTGTGCTCTTTTAGGGTTACCATCCGCTTGTTAAGTGTGACGTCACGCGAAGCGGCTTCCGGGTCCAAGCGCTCTATTCAACTCAATGGGGAGACTCATGAAATGGTAATAATAAACGTTTACAAAGCGATTTAATACTTTCGAAAATCACGATCGCAATATACATGTCCATGCCTAATATCCGATGGCCAAAGTGATTCATTTTTTTATAAATTGTAAAATTTTTGATATTTGTTATGCAGCAAGCCCAGAGATTGTTGTGTACACTATGACTTTATATAAAATTAACTTTAATGTGTGGCAGGAATAAAACGTGATCATAAACGAATGATTTCTCCACTCAAATGAATGGCGGCTTGGACCCGGAAACTGTATACATACGTCACAAACACGTCACCACTTAACAAGCGGATTGTTGGATGAAATCATAAATGTGAATGCAAACTAACTAGGGATGCTCAAAATAATCGATTAACCGTTAACCGAAAGGGTGCTTTTATAAACGATTAATGGTATCAGTCAAACGATTAAAAATATTATTTTATATATTTTTAGTTTGGCTGCATAAGGGGCCGATTGAATGCGCTCTTTGCGTTAAGAGGGGCATCTTTTGAATGCAACCCAAGCTCATTCTGAAAACGTAGTCCCGCTTTATTTTTTTCAAGCGAACGCTAAGGGGCGGTTTGACGCCGTTCCCTATTGCGCTTGCCGGCCGTTTGTTCACTCGGCTCACCTCGTACGTCGGCAGGCTCGAGATACAGAGAGGAGTCGACCGCGGCGATCGGTTTTGAGTCCGGGGAAGATCGGTTCCAGCAATCAGGTAAGACAAAAAAAGAATCCTAAAAATTAAGTGAACGAGTTTTATAACAGGGTGAGGACGCGGTGAAATCCGAAAACACGATAGAAAAAAATTCAGAGCTTTTAATTTTTTTGGACGGCTTTTTGTAAACTGTTGCTCGGGTTTAGGGAAGCGAGCGGGCGGGCGGGTCGATCGGTAAAATTGGTTGTTCAGTATTAGGAGTAGCGGTGTTCACACCATGTTTCAACCTGTATTATTCATTTATTTTCCTTCAGCTTAGTCCTTTTATTTATCAGGAGTTGCCACAGGCAACTATTCCAACATATGTTTTACACAGCACCCATACACACTCATTTACACTCATACACTACGGCCAATTTAGTTCATCCAGTTTACTTATAGTTAATGTGTTTGGATTGTGGGGGAAACCAGAGCACCCGGAGGAAACCCACACCAACAAAGAGAGAACATGCAAACTCCACACAGAAATACCAACTGGCCCAGCTAGGACTCGAACCAGCGACCTTCTTGCTGTGAGGATCTTTTACTTGATGAGAATTAAACATTTAAGTTCAGTCAAAGTCCAATTATGAAACTCATTCTTTCGGTCTGAACTGTCCTCAGTATGACTGATCAGAGAACAGATTCAGCAAAGTAGTGTAATTTCCACTTCCTCAGTGCTGAGCCGATATTACAAATATACTTCAATATAACGCAATGAAGTGTGAATTACAGAGTCATAATGTAATGCACAATAATGGGCTGTAATATACTCCATTATTGTGTATCCCGCTGTATTATTACATTATTATAAAAGCACCGCTCAAGGCAGATTCAGCTCGTTCTGACCCAGCAATGTTTTCGTGGATGGGTTCAGAAGGACTGGACCGAGTTCATTTTATTACACCCGCAGCGTTCGGACTTCCAGTACTTTCTGTATTACTGTTTTTGCAAATCGGTAGCTGCTAAATTGACCATTGTCCCTACTAAATGACTTCCTAAATAGCTGTGCGAGTTTCAAATCACATCACTCCATGGTCTCTTTCTGCTCGCATAATAAAATAATTTCAGCTTGAATCAATATTTCATCTGCGCTTATTTATTTGCAAGCAGTCGTGTAATGTGTAAGAAAATGTGCAGTCAGTTGGTCATTAAAGCAACATAAGCCCTTCCAAGATGATGTAAGATAACTCTGCTTATCCTTACATACACTACCTGACAAAGTCGTGTTGCCTATCCAAGCTTTAGGAACAACAACTTGACTTCTAGTTCATCATTTAGTATCAGAAGTGGCTTATATGAAAAGCAAAGGCCTCTAGATTACATTTATTTAAACCAAATAAATAATTAATAATATGATCATGTGTTGATTTGTAATTCTTTAATTAGGACAGTAAGGTCTGACTTTGGGCGAGGCAGTGGCGGAGTAGGTAGAGCTGTCACCTCACAGCAAGAAGGTCGCTGGGTCACTGGTTCGAGCCTCGGGTCAGTTGGCTTTTCTGTGTGGAGTTTGCATGTTCTCCCTGCCTTCGCGTGGGTTTCCTCCGGGTGCTCCGGTTTCCCCCACAGTCCAAAGTCATGCGGTACAGGTGAATTGGGTAGGCTAAATTGTCCGTAGTGTGTGTGAATGTGTGTGTGGATATTTCCCAGAGATGGTTTGCTGGATAAAAAACTTGCTGGATAAGTTGATGGTTTATTCCACTGTGGTGACCCCGGATTAATAAAGGGACTAAGCCGACAAGTGAATGAATGAGGTCTGACTTTGTAAAGTTATGTAAAATCAGTTGTTCCTGACTTTTGGCCTTAATAAAAATTCAGATTTGGACCATTTAATGTAGACTTTAAAATCCTCTGTTTGAGATACAATAATACTTTTTTTGCTGTATGTTTGGTGAACATGAGGGATAAACAGAAAATCTTTTGCACTGACATCTGTTGGAGTATGATGTCAGCGGTGAGATACAGACAGAGATGATATTTGTTTATCACCCTCAGATCATCAGGCTTCACGCTTTCTGTGAGATATTGACATTTTGAGTGTGAATGCGGTTGGCATTACAGACGTCTTTTGTCACGTTCTTTATCTCCAGTGTGTGTTTGTGTGTGTGATATATCTGATCAGCCCATGTGGTGTAAGATTTCATCTTCTCATAAACTCTAATCCCCCTCAGAATTGAGCGCTGTCTGTTTGTTATATTCATTTTTACTTGGCTGTTCATCAGGGCCTTACTACAGTCGTCCAGGTCTTACTACACTTGACCAGATCTTAGTGCACTTGACCGGGTATAAGTACACTAGACCAGATCTTATTATCCTTGACCAGTGTTAGTCCATTTGATCAGGTCTTGCTACACTTGATCAGGTCTTACTATTATTGACTAGATTTTACTACTCTTGACCAGGTCTTACTACCTTGACAAATTCTTACTACACTTACGAAGACTTACTACACTTGAACAGGACATGGTGCACTTTATCAGGTCTTAGTACACTTGACCAGGTCTTGCTACACTTGACCAGATCTTAGAACACTTGACCAAGACTTACTACACTTGACCAGGTCCTCGTACATTTTAGTCTACTTGACCAGGTGTTGCTACACTTGACCAGGTCTAAGTACACTTGACTAGGTCTTACTACACTTGATCAGATCCTAGTACACTTAGGCAGGTTTTACTACATTTTGCCAGGTCTTAGTACCTTGACAAATTCTTACTACACTTACGAAGACTTACTACACTTGAACAGGACATGGTGCACTTTATCAGGTCTTAGTACACTTGACCAGGTCTTGCTACACTTGACCAGATCTTAGAACACTTGACCAAGTCTTACTACACTTGACCTGATTTTCGTACATCTTAGTCTACTTGACCAGGTGTTGCTACACTTGGCCAGGTCTCAGGACACTTGACCAGATCTTACTAAGCTTGACCAGGTTTTACTACATTTAACCAGGTCTTAGTACATCTTAACAGATCTTACTACACTCGACCAGGACTTAATACACTTGATTAGGTCTTAGTACACTTGACCAGGTCTTAGTACACTTGACCAGGTCTTACTGCACTTATCCTGATCTTACTAAACTTGACCAGGTCTTGCTACACTTGACCGGAACGTGCTACACTTGACTAGGTCTTACTACCTTGACCAATTCTTAATACACTTAACTAGGTCTTAGAAGATTGACCAGGTCTTAATACACTTGACCAGCGCGTACTACACTTGACTAGGTCTTACTACCTTGACCCATTCTTAATACACTAAACTAGGTCTTAGAAGATTGACCAGGTCTTACTACACTTGATCGGAACGTACTACACTTGACTAGGTCTTACTACTGTACCTTGACCAATTCTTAATACACTTCTCTAGGTCTTAGAAGATTGACCAGGTCTTACTACACTTGACCGGAACGTACTACACTTGACTAGGTCTTACTACTGTACCTTGACCAATTCTTAAAACACTTAACTAGGTCTCAGTAGATTGACCAGGTCTTACTACACTTGACCAGGTCTTACTGCACTTGACCAGATCGTACTAAACTTGTCCAGATGTTGCTATACTTAACCATGTCTTAGTACACTTGGCCAGGTTTTACTGCATATGACCAGACCTCAGTACAGTTGACCAGATCTTAGTACACTCAACCAGTTCTTAGTTCTCTTGACCAGATCTTAGTACACTTGACCGGAACGTACTACACTTGACTAGGTCTTACTACCTGGACCCATTCTTAATACACTAAACTAGGTCTTAGAAGATTGACCAGGTCTTACTACACTTGACCAGGTCTTACTGCACTTGACCAGATCGTACTAAACTTGTCCAGATGTTGCTATACTTGACTTGGTCTTAGTACACTTGACAAGGTGTTACTACAATTGACAAGGCCTTACTACTTTGACCAAGTGTTACTACACTTGACCATGTCTTAGTACACTTTACTAGGTTTTTCTGCACTTGACCAGATCTTACTAAACTTGACCAGGTGTTGCTATACTTAACCATGTCTTAGTACACTTGGCCAGGTTTTACTGCATATGACCAGACCTTAGTACAGTTGACCAGATCTTAGTACACTCAACCAGTTCTTAGTTCTCTTGACCAGATCTTAGTACACTTGACCAAGTCTTAATACCCTTGACCAGATACTAGTGCACATGACCAGGTCTTACTACATTTGACCAGATCTTAGTACACTTAACCAGTTCTCAGTATACTTGATCAAGTCATACTACACTTTACCGGGTTTTAGTACGCTTGACCAGATCTTACTACACTCAAGCATGTCTTAGTAAAATGTACACAGGTACAGCACTTCTATATTTTAATCCTGAAGCGAATCTTCACTTTTTTGCATGCTGCCTGTACTCTCACATTTCTGGAACTTTGAAACTCCGAGTCAAAGCGTCATTGTCTGAGAGATTAGCAATGACACTCTATAAATCACACTGCTAGGAGGAGGCACTGCGTCAGTTATTACCTCTCATCTCCACAATCATGTAGACGCCAGAAGAGTCAGTCTGCTTATCAGAAGCTCTCTCTTATGATGGTAATTTGAATAATGTTAATGAATGACATTGGCTGCCAATGTAAAGGCTTGCTGTGACATAAACAATAGTTTCAAATAGTATTTGTTTGGCACGCCAAATGTATGTAAATGTAACACCAGCTTTATCACCAATTGTTTTTCCTTTCTTTTTGTAGTGAAGTTTTAAATATGACAATGATTTGCATAAGCCAGCTGGTGCACAAGAGTTCTGACACCTTTTTTTCTACTTCAGTTAAAGCACTTGATATTTTTTTTCACAAGGATCACATGTCAATTTGAGAAATATAGGAGAGTGTTTAAAAAATAGCAAAGAGTGTGTTTCAAAATGTGCTTTTTCTTTTAATGATTAGATACAAGGAGACACATATATTTCATACATATTTAATAAGTGTAAAATATTTCTCCTGCAAACTATATGTAGTATTTAGGGATATATTTACTAGTCTACTCTGATCTTACGCGTTTGTGTGTGTGTGTTCAGTAGAGATATGCAGATTAGCTCAAATGTCACCCGAACCACTGCTTCAAACAGACCATCCACACGCCTCCCATCTGCACCTATAATTTTCTCTGATATCTACAGTACATCCAATTCATTATTTTGATTCTTTGTTTAAAGCATGATGGTAGTGGACCTTTTGTTTTAAACAGCAGATTGAGTAACATTAGAGCTACAGTGTCTGTGATAGATGATACGCTAATTATTAGTTGCTTTATAAAACTACTGTTTGGCTTTGCCCAGATTAGCCTATTATAATTAAATAAACACAGACTTTATCACTCCCGTATTACACGGCTGTCCAGCAATACTCGATTCTGATCGGTCAGTTGTAACATTCCAAGGGATGTTATACCAAAATAACAACCGCTAAATAACTTCAAATTGGCAGTGATCTATCTATCTATCTATCTATCTATCTATCTATCTATCTATCTATCTATCTATCTATCTATCTATCTATCTATCTATCTATCTATCTATCTATCTATCTATCTATCTATCTATCTATCTATCTATCTATCTATCTATCTTTATATATATATTTCTTTTTATTTATTGTCTAAAAAATGCTTCTTGACTTAAGAATTTGTAAATATTTGGGCTGGATACGAGACAAACATATGACTATATTTCTGAAATAATCTCGTTTTCTCTCTTCCCCTGTTTAGTGTTAAAGCCAAAAAAGGAAATATCCCTCATAAGCGTTGGATGGGAGCTGTAAATCATGGGAAATGTAGGCCATGTCCTGTTGTTCACTCCAGTTTGGTGTGCGGTTCTGACGGACACACGTATGCCTCAAAGGTGAGATATTAACACTTACTACACACTGCTCACAAACAAGATAACATTTGTAGGCCTAGCTATGTTTTTTCTATATTTAATAAAATGTGTGTGTGTGTGTAATGTGATTCAGATTGATTCAGGTTCAGATTGACTAAATCTACTAGAGAGAGAAGTAAATCATTGTATTAAAGTTCAAAATCATAAACTGTTATATATATATTTCCCAACTAATTTTTAACAGAGCAAGGAAATTTTCATAGTATGTCTGATAATATTTTTTCTTCTGGAGAAAGTCTTATTTGTTTTATTTCGGCAAGCAGTTTTGAATTTTTTAAAAGCCATTTTTGGGACAAAATTATTAGCCCCTTTGAGCTATTTTTTTTTTCCGACAGTCTACAGAACAAACCATCATTATAGAATAACTTGCCTAATTACCCTAACCTGCCTAGTTCACCTAATTAACCTAGTTAACCTTTAAATGTCTCTTTAAGCTGTACAGAAGTTTCTTGAAAAATATCTAGTAAAATATTATTTACTGTCATCATAGCAAAGATAAAATAAATCAGTTATTAGAAATAGGTTTTTAAAACTATTATGCTTAAAAATGTGCTGGAACAATCTTCCCTCCATTAAACAGAAATTGAGGAAAAAAATAAACAGGGGCGCTAATAATTCAGGGGGGCTAATAATTCTGACTTTAACTGTGTGTGTGTGTGTGTGTGTGTGTGTGTGTGTGTATATATATATATATATATTTATATATATATATATATATATATATATATATATATATTTATATATTTATATATTTATATATTGTGTATCTGTTTTCGTCATTTGTTGGGGGACAAAAGATTATAGCACTACTTATGGTAATAGGATGTATATTTATTATTAATAATAAATAATAATTATAATTATAATAAAAGTAATTATTAGCATATTAATAATAATAATAATAATAAGTGCCACTACTTTCTATCACCATTTTTTTACTTTTCAAATTGGTGTTTATTTTATAAGGATGGGATCAACCTGTCAATCATATGATATCCACCAATAGCAAACCACAGTTCAATCAATTCCGTATGGACAAAATCAAGGCCCATATATATATATATGTATGGACCTGGTGAGAGGCTTGCATTGACTTGAGGCCATAAGCCAAGTGCCCTAATGTCCTCAAAATATGAAGAGTCTCAAAAATCCTTTTGTATGAGGAACTACTTTCTTCCGTTGTTGACTCACATCTGCAGCGTGAGAACAGCAGAAACTATTGCTCATTGACCAACATCCCTTTAGGATAGTATTTGAATGATTCTCTGGTGTAATATATAGAGCGATGACAAAGAAAGGTGATTTTAAGCTCACATTTTAAGATTATAAGGCTGAACGGCATGATATGCCATCAGTCTACAGAGATTTCTCAATATTTCTCTGTTTTAATTGGGATATCACAATAATTAACCTTGAAAAAGCCAAAGCACAGCAAACATTAGCAGATTACTGAGATATAAATGCAGCACTACAACATACAAAAGAAAGAAACTGATTTACTTGTGTGTCACTTACCTGTTTTATAATGATTTGTTCAGCTGTACTTTAAAATTTACACTTTTTTTTTTTTTTTTTTGGTATTTATTGTGCGGTCTCTATCGCCATTTTGCGGCCAGAACATCAATCGTCATCAAATTGCTCTGCTCAATGACAGGATGATGGTCATCGATGTGCTAGATCTCTGAAATGATAAATATTAAAAATAGGCACTCTCCTTATAAATAAACTGCATAATTGCAATCTAAACAACTACACTCTCTCCTAAAAAAGCCTCCAAAGAGCATAATGTTGTCCAACAGCTGCAATATTTGTCAAACCGTAGTGAATTTATTAATCTGCCGACACTCTATATGGAAGTGGTTGTAATACAAAAGGGTGAAGAGGCTGTACATGTGCTGTGACTGCAGAATATAGCAGTGCTATCAGCCAATCAGATTCGAGAACCAGACAGAACTGTTGTATAGATATTTATATGAAGAAGTTTGATTTGTAAGAATGTAAAAAGGCTTAGAAGAAAATGACAGCGTTAATAATTATCTGATTTCATGGTGGTTCTTGCTCACAAACCTGGACTTCACATTCCGTAATTCTCATTCTTTCACATTCCAGTTATAGTAATATTTGCAATATGTTGTAACCGTAAATGAAACCGTAAATTCAACCATTTTCTTTTTCTTAGGAAAAAAGTAGTTAATTTTTTTAAGTTGTTTCCTAAAAAGCAGGTTGAAATTAAAATGAATATTATTCTTCAGAATCTATTGTAAATCCAGCCTCAGGTGAGGTCTGAGAGCAATCCGATGATGTGAATTTAACCTGAACACTATCAGACGCAGGATCATTGTGTCCCGATGAGGAAGGAGTCACCTTTAAATTCCAATATCAGCACACAGCTCTCTCTCTCTCCTGGCGTAAATGATGCAGCGTTTGGTGATGGATGGTTAGGTGGATGAACTGTGTCCGCTGTTGATATTGGATTCTTGAGTCCTTTGCAATCCCCCCCTCCAGCACGAGAACAGAGAGGAAAACCTGAACCTCCAGCTGAACCTGCGCCTCCTATCTGTGACCTCACTGCTTTAACCCCACCCACTCCATTTCCTTTCCTTCAGCCTGAATAAAGTCAGATGTGAGAGAGACGCAGTGTTAGATGGAGGATTTTGGATCAATATAGAAATGAATAGCGCATAGACACAGCAGATAATCAGAGAGCTGTTATTATGTGCTACTTTTTCAGTGTTCTCTTGTGTTTCTCAGATTCACATGTGAAAAATGACTAGTGCAGTGACTGAAGTAGAACAAAAGTGTATTGGAATACATTGTTAATATCATTAGCAATTATCTTCCATATTAAAATGTTGACAGTCATTATTTTATTACACAAAACTTATATTAAGGCTTTGTGCATCATTAAAACAAACTAAAACTAGACTGGAATAGAAAATCACCAATTAAAGCCCTCTGCTTCATTATAATAAGTGGATAGTAGACCGGAGGAGAGAAAAATGTACTACTAGATGCACCATAAAATTAAAGTAAAACTGGAAATAGAAAGTCAGCACACAGCTTGAAATGAATTTTGAATTAAAAATATTATACTATATTTACATATCTCGATGAATGAAAATACAGACACATATTCATTAACACTATATAGAACAAATAAATAAATCAAAAACACCCACTCACAGTTAACCAAAATTGGGTAGTAATGAGTTACATTTACGTTTCCCAGAGATGGGTTGCAGCTGGAAGGGCATCCGCTGGATGAACACTATCAGACGCAGGATCATTGTGTCCCAATGAAGAAGGAGTCTGCTTTAAATTCCAACATCAGCACACAGCTCTCTCTCTCTCCTGGCGGATAAATGAAATGTGCTGGATAAGTTGGTGGTTCATTCCGATGTGGCGACCCCGGATTAATAAAGGGACTAAGCTGACAAGAAAATGAATGAATGAATGAGTTACATTTACTTCGTTACATTTACTTGAGTAAAGTTGTTGGGGGCGAGGCAGTGGCGCAGTGGGTAGCACGTTCGCCTCACAGCAAGAAGGTCGCTGGGTCGCTGGTTCGAAGAGATGCGGCTTCCGCTTTCGGTTAGAGAGCATGCGCCTATGTTGGAATGATGGCTGAATATATATATATATATATATATGTGTGTGTATATATAAAGTAACTAGTAACTATTTATGTGAGTACTTTTTTCATCAGATACTTTTTTACTTTTACTCGAGTAACTTTTAAGATTGTTACTTTTAGTTGAGTAAAAATTTCCGTAAGTACTTGTACTTTTACTTGAGTATAGATTTGGATACTCTACCCACCTCTGCAGTTAACTCTAAATTTAATTAAATTAAATCGTGATGTCACAGCTATAATAACTCTTGAACAATTTCATAAGTAATATAATCCCGTCTTTTTTAGTAGAATGTTTTTACACACAGATAGATAGATAGATAGATAGATAGATAGATAGATAGATAGATAGATAGATAGGTAGATAGGTAGATATATATATATATATATATATATATATATATATATATATATATATATATATATATATATATATATATATATATATACATATATATATATATATATATATATATATCACCCTGAATCACTGAACTCGCTCTTACCTGCACAAATACGGACCCTTTCAGTGTTAATAATAAGATACGGTCATGAACCGGCGGATAATTGTTCAGTGAATATGCGCACAAACAGTGTATGAATGGTGCATCTATCTTAAGAGTTCCCACAAGGTCTAAAGACTCTTTAGACTGAAAAGAGTAAATAAAGCAGACAACATATTTGCTCTATTCACTTTATTATCTCTCATTTAATAAATATAAGTGCAGCAGAGAATGTTGTTACCATACAGATGGAGCCTTCTGAATCTAATTTTATTTCCAACCAAGGGTCATTGGAAATACACACCGATAGAGAGATGGATGAATGAATGAATGAATGAATAAATGAATGGATGGATGATTGGAATGATGGATGGATGGATGGATGGAAGGATATTAACAGATGGAGCCTTCGAAGTCTAATTCTATTTCCAACCAAGGGTCATTGGAAATATGTGCCTCAGCCTGCATTTTTGTAAAACTAAACTTAAAGATGTTGCTTTGGGTATGCTGTGTTGCACGTTTCAGATGACAAATCCACTAGAGGGCGCTGTCTACATTTTTTACTAATATGAAATAAATTATTTAGAGTAGTGTTTCCCAACCCTGTTCCTGAAGCACATCAAAAGTACACATTCTCAACCTCCTTCTAATCAAACACACCTGAACTCAATTCTGTTCAATTTACCTTTATTTCTGGAGCACTTTTACAACGTAGACTGTGTCAAAGCAGCTCAACATAGAAGTTTACAGTAAACTGAAACTGTGTCAGTCCAGTTTTGAGTTTGAATCAATTCATTCATTCTTTTGTTTTCCTTCAGCTTAGTCCTTCAGCTTTATTCATCAAGGGTCGACACAGTGGAATGAACTGCCTACTTATCCAGCATATGTTTTAAACAGCAGATGCCCTTGCAGCTGCAACTCAGTGCTGGGAAACATTCATACACTCTCATTCACACACATACACTACAGCCCTTTAAGTTTATTCAATTCCCCTATAGCGCATGTGTTTGGACTGTGGGGGAAACTGGAGCACGCCAACACGGGGAGAACATGCAAACTCCACACAGAAATGCCAACTGGCCCAGCTTGGACTCGAACCAGCGACCTTCTTGCTGTGAGGCCACAGTGCTAACCACTGAGCCACCGTATTGCCTACAATGAACCTGTGCTTCTTAATTAATTAAACCCCTAATAACACAGCAGATTTGACACCATCTCTGTGTGATCAGATGAACGCATCACCTCACTTCAGCACTCCAATCATAATGTGATGACTTTCAGACTCATTTCACGAGAGATAAAGCTCAGTGTGCTGGTTAATTGTGTTAACGTGTCCAACTGCACTACACAGAATCCTCTCTGTTTCTCCGCAGTGTAAGCTGGAGTTCCAGGCCTGCAGCTCTGGGAAGAGTCTGTCTGCGAAGTGTGAGGGTCCGTGCCCTTGCCTGCCCGGACAGGAAGTCATTAAACCACACACAGAGAAGAACGGTGAGTCACTTCCTGTTTGTTTTTCCTCAACAGCTGATCAAAATGAGTTTCATTTCAAATATCTGGCAACATTTGGCATCTTTAGTAGTATCTTAATTTAAGAATGTTTACATACATATCGTGAAAAACATATCAACATATGCTTAACTCATAAAGTGTGTGAGAAATAAAGGCTACTGAGTTTCCAGTAAATGATTCACTGATTTTAATGGTTCATTCAGAGTAAGTCTCCAGTAAACGATTCACTGATTCAAATAATCCGTTCACAGTGAGTCTCCAGTAAACAATTCACTGATTCAAATAATCCGTTCTTAGTGACTCTCCACTAAACAATTCACTGATTCAAGCTATCCTTTCAGAGTGAGTCTTCAGTAAACGATTCACTGGTTCAAATGATCTGTTCATAGCGAGTCACCAGTAAACAATTTGTTGATCCAAATGATCTGTTCAGAGTGTCTCATGTAATCAATTCACTGATTCTAATGGTTCATTCAGAGTAAGTCTCCAGTAAACAATTAACTGATTCAAATGATTTGTTCAGTGTGAGTCTTCAGTAAATACTTTACTGATTCAAATGGTCCATTCAGACTGAGTCTTCAGTAAATACTTCACTGATTAAAATGATCTGTTCAGAGTGAATCTTTAGTAAATACTGCACTGATTCAAATGATCCGTTCAAAGTGAATCTTTAGTAAATACTGCACTGATTCAAATTATCCGTTCAGAGTGAGTCTTTAGTAAATAATTCACTGATTCAAATGAGCAATTCAGAGTGAGTCTTCAGTTAATACTTCACTGATTCAAGGGATCAATTCAGAGTGAGTCTTCAGTAAATACTCCAGTGATTCAAATGATCCGTTCAGAGTGAGTCTTCAGTAAATACTTCACTGATGAAATGATCCATTCAGAGTGAGTCTTCAGTAAATACTCCACTGATTCAAATGATCCGTTCAAAGTGAATCTTTAGTAAATACTGCACTGATTCAAATTATCCGTTCAGAGTGAGTCTTCAGTAAATACTTCACTGATTCAAATGATGCGTTCAGAGTGAGTCTACAGTTAACAATTCACTGATTTGAGTAGGTTTTCACTCGAATCATCATGAATTATCAGAGTGGTTATTAGAGGTTTTGACAAATTTAGTAATTCAGCTTTCAAAGACACCGTCATCAGTAAGTACAATATTACTAACTTAATAATAAAAAGTTACTGACTTACTAATGAGTAAGACTGTGAAGAAAAACTTTATTCTTCTACTGGAGTAATATTTTAACAGGATTTCTGTCCTTTTACTCAAGTGCCTGATTTGCGTATTTCCTCCACCACTGGAAATAACTCACTGACTCACTACAAGATGCTTCTTACCTTCATATATAGATATAGGGAAGGAATATACAAACACAACGCAAGTCATTACTGACCTCTTTTCATGAGGTTACATGCTGGTCACGCTCGGATTCATGGGAAAATACGTTCTGAAAACCGAGGCTTCAGATTTGAAATGCATTTGAAGCGACGTGTGAATGTGTTTTGGAGCGAGGTTGTGCAAGCTGCATTCGCCGTGTTTGTGCAGAAAAATGAACAGATTTGAGTTGGACACGGCAGAACATTTGTGCTTCCTGTCTGAGCAAACCGTAAGAGACACATGAAAAAAGCCTCAAGAAAAGCAAACACTCAGATGCAAGTTTTTAGTGTGTGTGTGTGTGTTTGTGTGTATGTGTGTGTTTGTGTGTGTCCTGAGGGGAAAGCGAATAGCGGATTTAGCATTTTGAGAACAAAACTGGACATCAGAGGAATGAGGTCTCTGGAGGAATGCAAATAGAGAGAGAGAGAGAGGCAGAGAGATGGAGGTATGATGGTGAGTTAATTTGACATTCAGATGTTTTATTACCCAAGAGAAGGAAATGTATTTAATGAGAGCTCTTTAACGTCTCAGTTCTCTCACTTCAGATTTAATGGGATTTTTCTGTCTTTCTTGACTCAATGTTTTTGCTAAAATGAACCAAAAGTAATGACTAAATGTTAAAAGTCAACTGTCAATATGAAGGTAAAGGTTTACCATTAAATGATCTCAGCTTCAGGTTCATTTGAATCACACTGGCGGGCTAAACTCATAATACTTGTCATATAAACCAGCGATCGCTCTCCAGAGATCGCTGGTTCTCACACGAACACTATGGACTACACTTCCACCTTCCCCTGGACTACATATTCATACATGCTCTCCCAACACTCACGCCTGCTCATTCATCTAGCTTGATTACACTCAACAGCTGAACCTTGTCAGAGACTGATAACACACCATTCAATTCAATTCAATTCTGAATTGAATTGAATTAAATTGAATTGAATTCATATGCAGGGCTCGAAATTGCGACCATTTTGGTCGCATATGTGCCCGAAAATGAATCTATGCGACCTCATAATATATTTGGGCGCATTAGTGCGACTGCAGATAATGGTTGTAGTGCGACCTGTTTTGGTTTTTTGTAAAAACGTGCTGAATCGTTCTTCCCTGCCGCTATATTGGTTCATATTAGCTGTCAATCACTCAAGGTATTCCGCTGTCAGATGACAGGGAAGGAGCTTTTATGACCACGGGAAATGCAAATGGCTGAAGAGTAAAAACTTAAACACACAGGTTTGCAAACCCCACCTAAAGTTGAGGCGCAGATGAGAGCGATCATGATACGTCACGTGGTGAATAATGATCCGCCAGCTGAGATCAATCGAGTATGCGCTTCTTGGAGAAGGCGCCCGAATCTCCATGCGTTGCATTCACTGCGTGTTCAGCGCAAATGTCAGCTAAAAGTCAAATCTAATACTGTACATATCATCACCAAAGAAGCTCGCCTTTACTAAGTTTACACTGAAACTGCGGCTCATAACAAAGAGCGGTATTGCGCCGATGGTTAGCGCAAGAATCCTGCTCTGCCTGCTCATAAATTGGGTCGGATGACTTTTCCACTAACACAGAAAAATGAAGATCATCTCAGACTGAACCTTTAAATCGACACAAACTGAAACCAAAACTTTTAAAGAGTGATAGAAGTGAGAATTTACTTACTTTCTTTTATCTATTCTTTTTTGAGGTGTATATAATTATTATTATTTATTTACTGATGACTGTTTTGCAGCTTTCATCATTGAACTGAATGATTTATTATAATCTTTTGTTTGTTTTATAGCAGAAATATTATTTATTAAATTGACATGCATATAAAAACAGCAGTACAAAATAAATATTTCTTACTGCAATGCTTCATTTTTGTTTGATGCAAACTATACAATTATTTTTCATAAAGTAACAGACTTTTTATAGCAGATAACCTACATTCATGCACATTTAAGGCAGCATCACAATGAGAAATGGAATTCATTGTTACTATTATTGTCATTTTTTATCATCATTAATATTCTATAGCCTAATTATTAGACATTCATTTTGGAATTATTGCACACAAATATCAATGTCTTCGCAGCATTAGTTAGATATTTGTTTCTGGTTTTTGTCAGTCCTATTGATGTTGTTTTAAAATACAATAAATCCCTTAAAAAACAATTTGCAGCGGTGCTCATTCATTTTTGGTGGGTGCTCCTAAATTTTTTCTGGTGCTCCTAAAATTTTTTTGGTGCTCCTAAATATTTGTAGTTGGGAGCACTGGTGCTACCAAGTAAAAAAGTTAATTTCGAGCCCTGATAAGCCACTCATTCACCCATCCTGTTTGCCGAGTCTTGTTTGCATTAAGTGACATCACAACTTTTTTCTCCTTGCCCTGTTTCTCCGTGTTTAGACCTCAGCCTTGTTTACCTTTTGTTCTCCTGTTCAGCCGCCTGCCTTATGACCTATAGCCTGTTATACGATTACGATTCTGGACTGCCTGCATATACCCGTTTGTACCTGATTGATCTTTGCTTGCCTGACGCTGAATAAACCTGCATTGTGGATCTTACCTTCAGTTGTCTCTGTCACCCCCCCATCGTTACAATATTGATCACATCATTGATAATTCTAAGGATCAGTTTTTTGTTTATTTTATGCTTTTTCCTATAGAATTATGAACAGTATTTGAAGAGTTCAGATGCATTCATTCATTCATTCATTTTCTTGTCGGCTTAGTCCCTTTATTAATCCGGGGTCGCCACAGTGGAATGAACCGCCAACTTATACAGCAAGTTTTACGCAGCGGATGCCCTTCCAGCCGCAACCCATCTCTGGGAAACATTCACACACACATTCACACACACTACGGACAATTTAGCCTACCCAATTCACCCGTACCACATGTCTTTGGACTGTGGGGGAAACCGGAGCACCTGGAGGAAACCAACTCGAACACAAGGAGAACATGCAAACTCCACACAGATACGGCAACTTAGCCGAGGCTCGACCCAGCGACCTTCTTGCTGTGAGGCGACAGCACTTCCTACTGCGCCACTGCCTCGCCCGAGTTCAGATGCAAAACCCTCTAAATCAGTGGTTCACCAAGTACCACCTTAGAAAAAAATAGTCTCTACAAGTACCACCATTCATTCCTTCATTCATTTTCTTGTCGGCTTAGTCCCTTCATTAATAAAACTATTATGTTTAGAAATGCGTTGAAAAAAATCTCCTCTCCGTTAAATAAAAACTGTAAAACAAATTATTCTGACTTCACCTGTATATTTGTCGGTTCTCAAAACTGTAGCCCTGGGCACATGTTTCCAGTGAGCCCGGGTTTGTCATTTGTCAACAGGCAGAAACTAAAATCACAGTGTACTTCTGTGAAACAAACATCTCTCTAACATCCCCCAGTAAAACTAGTCTCATCCGAACAGGTCTTAAGAGTGTAATTGAGCTGAATTGGTGTGGATGCCGTAATAACGTGAAATATGAGTGATTTTTCTTCTATATGGAGAGGGCTGAATGAGCAGCCTCTAAGCAATGAACTTTTCTTCCTGATGTGTTTTGATGACACATCAGTGTGTTATTTTAAGGGTTTGTTGTGTGTGTAATTCAGATTCATGACCTCTTGCCTGTTTGCTCTTATTTCCCCAAAGGTTTCCCCCAGCAGAACACACACATACACACTCTCTCTCTTTCTCTCAGACGGAGCGTTATGATGTCTGTATTTTAATGACTTCAGATCAGTGACATGATCTTTAATTGGAAAAGTGCTACATACATCAGGAAGCAATTACCAGAGAGAAAGAGAGAGAGAGAGAGAGAGAGAGAGAGAGAGAGAGAGAGAGAGAGAGAGAGAGACTGATAAAAAAGAAAACAGTGTGATTTAAAAGTCCATTTTTCCCTCATTTCCTCGTGTCTTTGTTGTCTCACGGCCTCTTCTCTTTCTTTTTATTTGACCTGTTCATCTTGTTTTGTCATTTTATCACTGACTTTCATCTGGCTCTGTCTTTTATGTGTCTCTGTTCTGTATTCAGATGGAACGGTTATTGCTCTGCGTTTTTATATATATATTTTATTTTGTTCTCAGCGTCTGTCCATTATCTTTTCTTGTCTTGCGTTTTCAGTCACGTGATTCCCACTTGAGCTTAACATTCACTAAGAAACCTACATTACCTGAGTTTGGGGTTTTCGATGTTAAAAATGTACAAATATTTGAGGTATTTATAGTTATTATTCAAGTATATGCATAAATATGACTTTAATTAAAATATATATAGCTAAATATGACAATAGTTAAAGTTAATGAAACTTTAAACTTTTGAAAGTTTATATTTAAAAAGGTATTTATAAAAATAAAGTACATTAATAAATATGATTTGTTGACTTTAGAGGATTTTAAAAACAATAATTAAAATATATGAATAAATATAACAGGTATTTATACAAATAATAGTGTATATTATTAATTATGACTAATTTAAAAAAAGTATTTATGACAATATATAAAGTATATGAATAAATATGATATTGATGAAAAACATTTTAGGTAATTTTTAACAATAATTAAAGTATATTAACAAACTTGATTTTATTGAAAAATATTTTGAGTATTAATTACAACAATTAAAGTATATGAATAGATATGACTTTAATGAAAAATACTTAATATATTTATAACAATAATTAAAGGATATTTGTATATATGAATTTTTGAAAAGTAATTTAAATATAAATAACACAATTTAAAGTATATGAATAAATATGACTGTAATGAAAAATACTTTAGGTATTTTTATCAATAATACAAAATATTAAAATATGATTTTCTTAAAATATTTTAGGTATTTATAACAATAATTAAAGTATATTAATAAATATGACTTTATTGATTTTTTTAGGTATTTATAACAACAATTGAAGTATATGAATAATTATGATTTAATGAAAAATACTTTATACATTTATAATAGTAATTAGTTTAATTAAATTAATTTAATTTAATTTTAAAAGGTATTCATAACAACAGTTAAATATATTAAAATATTATTGACTTAAAATATTTTAGGTATTTATAACAGAAATCTAAGTATATAAAATATGACTTTCTTTAAAAAATGTTTAGGTATTTATAACAACAATTAAATTATATATTAATAATTTAAATTTTAAATATATTATATTACATTAATATTAATATATTACAAAATATGATTTTATTGAAAAAAATATTATATAAAAAGGTATTTGTAACAACAATTAAAGTATATTAATAAATATTACTTTAATGAAAAATACTTTAGCTATATATAACAATAATATTTATAAACATGACTTTAATTAAAATGGGTACACATAACAATAATTAAATATATTCAAGAATATGGCTTTCTTGAAATATATTTTTAAATATTTACAACAATATTTAAAGTATATTAATAAATAGGAATTGAAAACCAACCAAAGGTGGCAGCAAGTCCTTGTTTCAATGATTGATTTGTTAAATTACTCAGTATTCAAATGATTCATTCAACATCTGATGCATTTAGAAGTGATGCATGTGGCTTTCATTGTGAATGGATAATTAAATCATTTGCTTAAATGATTCGAACAAAAAAACTGATTGATTCAGAAACAAACAAAAAAAAAGCACTGGTAAAATGCTGATTTTTTTTTTCTGGTTTTGATTAGCCATTTTCACTTCCTGCAGTGGAATCTATTTTTATATAATAATTACTATTGAATATTGATAACCTTGATTTGATCACTGCCATTTAAAAAAATTGTAGTGAATCATAAAAATGGAAAATTTAAAAAAGTAAACACTAAATTTTTAGAGAAAAAATATGTTGTTGCTCAACAAATATTAAAATGTTTACATGTAACTAAGCATTATTTTAAATATTTTCTGTATTTTAATATTTTAATTAATAAGAGGTTTTTAAATGACTAACCATAAATTAAAAAAAGAATCCAGTAAACAGTATATCAAAATATAAAACATTTAATAAAATAAAAATGTAAATTTAATAATAATAATAATAATAATCATCATTATTATTATTATTATTATTATTATTATTATTATTATTATTATTATTAATATTAATATTATTATTATTAGAAATATACTTCTTTGGACTGTGCAGATTTAATTTAACCATCAAACCTAATAAAAAAAATGGAAAAAAAGTCATTTATACAAATTGAAACAGAAAAAAAGCTGAAAAGCAGATTTAATGGGAGCCTCCAGCAGATCTACATGTGTTCGACTCGCAGAGGCTTTTATCCAAAGAGACTTCCTAGAAATCAAACACACGAGCGGGACGCGCTGAGCCTCAGCAACTGCTGGAGAAAAAAAGACACGGAGAGGTGGAGATGATCACAGATGAGCCAGAAGGGGTGGAGATGGCCAGAAGATGGGTTTGTTAGGATGAAAGGACGGATGGAGACGAAGAGAGAGATACCATCTGAAGAGAAACACAAGAGAGGTTTTTCACTCACAGCAGGAGAGAGAAGGGGAAAATAGAGGGATCACCTGAGAGAAAATATTGTAGAGATGTGTGTGTGAGTGTGTGTGTGTGAGTGTGTGTGTGTGTACTGAACAACACTCGCTCATTATGTTTTGAAGAATCGTTTTTCACGCTTTACACCGCAATATAATACACCACACACACACACACACATGCGCGCACACACACAAGCTCATCTTTCTTCATCGGGCCTCAGAGGAAAAACAGCAATATAAGCCTTTCAGTGGGAAATTACATCCACACAAATCTGTGTGTCGGTGATCTTTGCCTTTCTGGGTCATTCTGTGATGCAGAAAATGTGTGCACGTGTCTTCATAAAAATAGATGGTAATCATATTAGTAATTATCCTGTCATCATAACATTATAATTACCAGAACACATGGTAAGTCTTTGGATAATGGATATCTGGAATGGAAAAAAAAATATTGACATATTGAGACATTTCCAAAATATATACTCATACTGGCCACTTTATTAGGTACACCATGCTAGTACCAGGTTGGATCCCCTTTTTGCCTTTAAAACTGCCTCAATCCTTTGTGGCATAGGTTCAACAAGCTACTGGAAATATTCCTCAGAGATTGTGCTCCATATTGACTTGATAGCGTCACACAGTTGCTGCAGATTTGTCGGCTGCACATCCATGATGTGAATCTCCCGTTCCTTCACATACCAAAGGTGCTCAATTGACCTTATTCTCCGCAGACGAGCGGGCGCTGTTATTTGAATCTTTTTGGCTCGAGACTTCCGGTCTCATTCACTTCCATTCATTTTTAGACATTAAAAACTGCTCGTTTCGCTGTTTGATGTTGCAAACTGATATTTCCTTGTTATATTATTCTACTTGGTCTGTATAGTCATGCAAACATTTGTTTGTAGAGCAAGTAGTTTGACCGTTTTTTGCCGTTTATTATTCTTTGTCATTTCTCCCATAGAAACGGAAGTTCTAAGACAATCGCGAAAACAGGCGCACTTCCGCATTTTAGAATAAGGTCAATTGGATTGAGTTCTGGTGACTCTGGAGGCCATTTGAGTACAGCGAACTCATTGTCATGTTCAAGAAACCAGTCTGAGATTAGAGAACAGAAGGAACTGACCTCTGTCACGCTCCTTGAAAAAACAACAACAGGAAGGATCTAGGATGCAAGGTCTTTTAATGATCGGTGAGTGAGAGACAGTTCAAACAAAATGACACTTATTGTCTTTATATCACCCCAATATGACTGTGGACACACTATAGCTACACACAGTCCTGTCCAAACAGCATTATTTTCATCATAGGTGCCCTTTAAAAAAAATTCAGTCTCCCTTTTAAATACATTTCCTTTTTTATTTTAATTATTGTGGCATTTCCATCCAGTTCATTCATGTGTTTTTAAGTGAAGCAACCATCTACTGTATGAACCTGAGCTTGAACATGACGGGCTTCAGAAGCTCCGACTACTACGAAAATATTCCCAGCTCTTCACAACCTTGCGGTACGTCCAGCAAAGCCTCTAATTCCCCCTGATTCGCAGTACCTGTCGAGCATTAATATGATGGTTTTAATACATCAGAAGAAATGTCACTGGAGTGTTTGACTCTCGTAGTCGTAAACACTTCATTTTAAAGGTCAGACATATCAATAGCTCTCACAGCCAGATTTACGTGATCAAAACATTATTCTTGTGTGCACGTCACATTAGGAGATGATAAATACGGCATTCAGCGTTGGTCCTACATCCATTAACTGCAGCCTGTTTGTATGCTTCTGAGGGGTTTTAGGGGTTTCGCACCAGAATTAAGTTGTAATTTTAGGCCATTTCTCATTCTCTGTCTGATCAGTGCTGCAGAACTAGTGTTAAAGGCACAAATATGTATGCTTTTTTCTTACTAATATCTGAAAATCACTCTAAATGTGTTATAAAATTGCTGACATGGGTACTTACATTATACCAAATACTTTGAAAAATGTTTAAATCCAGAGAAACAGAGTGTGTATTGTGTGTTTATGCTAATGACGTCACACACCTTCCTATTCTGGTTAAGTTTTCTGCAAAACAGGGAAACAGAAGCGAGGCTTTTATATGTTGTGTGTTTATTACTGCGCAGAGCAGCATTAAAACAGCTGACTAATGTGTATTTGGTCTGAATGTATTTGGTCTAGTCATAGTGTCATGATAACAAGTAATGAATATTTCAGCTCCATCTACATGATTTGAGTTCCCTTAGGATGTAACGAAGGCCATAATTCCCATGATTCCACACTCAATCACGCTGTCACCAAACTGCGCATTTGTTTGTTGTGAATATGCGCCCTCTAGTGGAGAAACTTACATACTGTTTCTTTATGTTTTGTGCATTAAATGTGGTCGTTATATTTTAAGTAACTCGTTTTTGCTTTCCATTTTGAGTTACGACTTTCTGTTTACAATATGAACTCATTTAATAACAATATTTAAAACAACAGTTCACTGAAAAAGAACACTTTGTTCATGTATTAACCATCAGGCCATCCTGTGAGTAATCTAGAGCAAGTGACAATGTTTGCAACACAAGCTCATTCTGAAGATGTACTCCTATATACATTTCTGGAGATTGCGAATTATGTAACCAAAGCTATGTATGGCTGCATTTCACTTTTAAAGCGAACGTTACCGGGAGGTATGACGCCGTCCCTTTTTCACTTACCAGCTGATCACTGGTAAAAAAAATCAGGGAGCTTTTCTTTTTCTGGATTGCTTTTCAAAAATCAGTCGGTTTGGATTAGGGAAGTGGATGGGCGGGTCAATTGTTGCTTTAAAAAATAATATTGGTTGGGTTTAGGGAAGGAGGAGGGTGGGGCTATTAGTTGGTTGGTCAGGCAGTCAGAAAATCAATCAACAGTGGCCTCTGGTGGATTTACGCGAGAACAGCAGCCATGAATGGCACTCGCGAGAGAAATTTGAGATCTCAAAAAGCATTTAAAGCAGCCTCTGGTGGATTCGCGAAAACAAAAACTGCACTGCTGACGATACTAACTACCTTTGCCTCTGAATAAACATTAACAACAAACACTGATCACACACTTACCAATTCTCTATAGACAGGACAATCAAGACCAACTGGAGCCGTGTCTTTTTTAAAAAGAGACGAGCGGCAAATCCGGATTTTACCATTTCCAGATGAGAAAAGCTCTCAGGTAAAAAAATGTTCCTTAAAAACATATTTCTGTCGCATGTACTGGAATCCAAACATGAGTCCAGCTGCGCTCTCATAGCGGGAAATTGAAAACAAAGCCTTCATTGCAGCACATTTATAAACTCAACACTGACGACGCATGTCTCCAAACAATTTTTCTTCCACTTGTTTTGGCAACACAACGTGGCGTCTTTCTGTTATCTGAACACTGTAACAGGTATAAACAGTCTTCGAAGCTATCATGCATATTACTGAACTTGCACCTCATACATAATAGACCACACTAATCAGTTTAAATCAAGTCCTTCTCATAAATTAACGCTGCATACTCAAATGCGACGCGTTGTACTGGGCGGTACTGTCATGGTTTGGTGAGGGGAAAAAAGGAGCGAGGACCCAAGTGCAGTTAAATGGATATTTATTAATAATAAAAATAAAATAAAATGCAAAACAAACTACCCCAAGGGGGAAAACATGAACAAAACAAACAAACAATCAAAACAAACTAAGATAGGAAGGCTGGCAGGAATAAGGGCTGGAACATTCAGGACTGAAACATAGCAACATACAACGACAAACTGGCACAGGACAGCAGACACGAGGAGAATATAAGCAGAAGTAAATTAACACACAAACA
The DNA here is from genome assembly GCF_052040795.2 of Danio rerio. NCBI lineage: Eukaryota > Metazoa > Chordata > Actinopteri > Cypriniformes > Danionidae > Danio > Danio rerio. The sequence continues at coordinate 3,259,572 of NC_141034.1, read as the reverse complement.
GGTGAACCTAATCAACTAATAATGGGTTAACAAGAAGGGTTGGACTAGACAATAGACCGAAGAGCACATGACACAAAGAGACAACACAAGCCATGTGCTCAGCGAGACTAGAACACGCAGCCAATGAGAACTCATTAACCACGTGTTCATATGACAAGACAAGCACAACACTGAAGCACACAACAAAAGCAAGAAAACTCGAGCTGAACAAAACAGGACAGGACGAGACAGAGCTAGTGTCCGAACTCTGCCACCAAAACAAGAATTTACAAGATCAGAGTGACAGAATCCTGACAGCTGCAGGCATCTAGTCTACATGCTGGAATACATGCAAGGATGTAATCGCTGTGACAATTTCTTTTCAAACCGGAAGAACGAATTTGCTCAAAATAACGCAAAAACAAACAATTTTAACTTTTTTTTTTTGTGAAATATATGTGTCTTAACCACTTAAACTCTGCGGACCATCTCTCTGACGTCATCGACTTTCGCTTTCAGATTTAAAGGGCTAGCATTGCACCAGACACCCGTAAGTGGTGTCGTTTGAAAGTGTAGAATCTATATTTTATGCACATATGCATCACTTTGGTTTTTATTCTACTGTGCAAAAGTTATTTACACTTAAATACACAGTATTTTGGATACCCGAGCTAGGTATTTTACATTGGTTCATTTTCCTATTTTTTTATATGACACATGTACAAGTTATAGCTTAAATGAAAGCTCTTGCTCATACAGTTCTAGCATTCTTTTAACTGACTTATATTCATATGCCAAACAGTTGTTAAATGAATTGTGGTGTTTCCATGGCGCAGAAATGTAAACAATACATTCATGATCAATAAGCAGCCCCAGATAGCACAGACAGCTGTCATCTCTTACCTTATGCTGTGCGCTTCAGGGCCATTCTCCTCTGTTTTTGAGGTGATGTGCATAAGTAATCCTTTTATATGTCTGATGTGGTCCAAACACAGTGAATTATGTTTAATCAAACAAAAGAATAGTGAAATATGTAAACAATGATCGGTCCCTGTGGCTTGTACAGCACCTCTCATCAGTTGGAATCCAATAACTTTTGCATAGATTATGGTAGAGACATTTTTCTTTTTTCCTATAATTACAGACGTGTGCAGGAACCACCAAAATTAATTACAGCACGCTAGACAGCACAGAACCTAAAAGGTACACTTTCAAATTTGAGTTTATAAAAAAAATACAAAAAGCACCTCTTTTTTTAAGTGTTTATTATAACACAGACAACATATACAGTTATTTTAAACACTTTCAATAGTGTTTTATGAAAATTCAAAGGGTTTTCTTTAAAATGATACCAAATTTTTGCATTTACACCTGCATGTGGATTTGGGAAGCTTTTAAATTTGGGTAGGCAAAATCCAGGCGGAAATCCCCAAATAGCAGCAGAGTTTAAGTGGCTAATAGTGTTTTTTTGCAACATTTTTAGCAACATCTCATAAAATGGCTTTTGGTGTTTCATGACCCTTTAAATAAGAAGATTAACATTGACACAGAAGTTAAAGTTTGTTACTACAGACGCTATTTAGATGTTTATTCAATTAATGATTAATTAATATTTAAAAGTACACCGGTAAATGTATCTTCAGTACTGCAGTCATCTGTAATGTGTGTGTGATGCGTCAGTCTCCCGGATCGTTCCAATATTTTAGTGGAGCAGACCACCTGAGATCCTGCACATTTGCATTGATATTTTGCATTTGCTTGTGTGTGTGTGTGCGTGTGCGTGCGCATGTTGAAGGTGACTTTTCTTCCTGAAAGAAGCGTTCTGCCTTCGGACGTCCTACTTTATACTCTGATTACCCATAATTCAATGTGGCCAACACACAGCTTGCACTATTCCTTGTGGGAAGGTGTGTGTGAGAGTATAAAAACCTGAATTTGCATTGTTGCCAGACTTTATGAATCATCAGAAAAGCGGCAGCACTCTTCTGCTCTTCTTAAAATCACACACACTCACACACACACACACTGTTAGTGGGCCCTGAGGGAAAACTGTGTACTTTGATTAAAAGAAGGAAAAGAGGCTCAAAGTTCAACAGTGAGAAACTGAAAAGGGACAAAAGGAAAGCGCAGCTAATTAATTAATGATCTTGGTTATCTGCGTTTCCTTCTGTTGGTCCGCCTCGTAACGATAGAGGAAGGACGATAGCAGAAGTAAAAGCTCTTTTTTAAATTATTCTTTTTCTGTACTTGAATGCGAGACAATTAATTAATCAGACTCTCCTTAGATTAAACCGGAATCAGACACATGTGGCCTGCGAGAAAGTGTGTTTGCCAGCAAATTAGACCGAGTACTAATATTCTCTTTTATATACAGTAGCAGCTTATTATCTGCTTATTATTAAGATACGGCATGATCTTAGTCTACATCTCTAATCCTACTCAAACCCAACTTCTACATTAATAACCATTAATAAGCAGCAAATTGGGAGTTTATTGAAGCAAAAGTCATGATAAATATCTCATTAATTGCAACAATTGAAGTTGCTATTATCAAGTGTTTACACTCACCGGCCACTTTATTAGGTACACCAGTGGTTCTCAAACTGTGGTACGTGTACCACTAGTGGTGCGCGGGCTTCCTTCTAGTGGTACGTGGAGGAATTAAATGTCATATGTACATGCTACATATATTTAAAAATCTTATCAAAAATGATTTTGTATATGAATATGCAACACAATCTCACGGCAATTCGTAACTTTTTCATTTAGTGGCTAATTCGTACAAATTCGTACGATCTAATTCGTACATTTTAGCACGATTTGCGTATCCCCCAATGACGGTTAGGTTTAGGGGTGGGGTTAGGTGCCACGCCTCCTTTTTAAAATCGTACATTTTCTTACGACTGAACTCGTACGAATTCGTACGAATTAGCCACTAAACTGCCAAAACGTAAAATACTTACGTTTTCTCGTGAGATCAGGCTGGAATATGATGACATATAGCCTATATTTATGAGGTCCAGGCAACATTTCCAGTTGTTGATAAATAGGATACTACATGTTAATACTTTACATTTAAGTACAGAATTTATTCTTTTTTTTTTAGCTTTTAAAAACAGTAACCTGTCATTTTCAACGTTTAAAAGCGCATTTTAATTTAATTGTTGACGTTTTTAGTTTGTTTTCGTAATTTTTGTTTATTTATTTTTTTAAATACAGTGTTAATATTCAAACTATTTATAACTTTTAAGGTGGCTGACAAAAATAAATAGGAATTAAAACAATAAAATAGTAGGACTTAATCTGCCTCGTTTTGGAAATGTACAAAGCTGTAGCTGCTTTACTGGGCCTACTACGCTACTCTATTTCAATACAGCTCATTATGGTGGTAGTTGGAGAAACAAATTTTTTTCCGAGGTGGTACTTGATGGAAAGAGTTTGAGAACTATGGAGGTACACCTTACTAGTACCAGGTTGGGCCCCTTTTTGCCTTTTGAACTGCCTTAATCCTTCGAGGCACAGATTCAATAAGGTACTGGAAATATTCCTCAGAGATTTTGCTCCATATCGACATGACAGCATCACGCAGTTGAACTCATTGTCGTGTTCGAGAAACCAGTCTGAGATGATTTGCGCTTTAAATAACATGGAAGTAGCCGTCAGAAGATGGGTACACTGTGGTCATAAAGGGATGGACATGGTCAGTAGGAATACTCAGGTAGGCTGTGGCGTTGACACGATGCTCAATTGGTACTAATGGACCCAAAGTGTGCCAAGAAAATGCCCTCACACCATTACACCACCACCACCAGCCTGAACAGTTGATACAAGGCAGGATGGATCCATGCTTTCATGTTGTTGATGCCAAATTCTGACCCGACCATCCGAATGTCGCAGCAGAAATGGAGAATCATCAGACCAGGCGACGTTTTTCCAGTCTTCGATTGTCCGGTTTTGGTGAGCCTGTGTGAATTGTAGCCTCAGTTTCCACAGGAGTGGCACCCGGTGTGGTCTTCTGCTGCGCTTCAAGGTAGAGGTCTGCATTCCCGCGGCTGTCTCGCGGGACCCGACCAGATTTCTGCGGCGCGGGAATAAATTTACGAATAAAGCGCGGGAGCGATCGGTAACGGGTTTAATTTGGGACGGGAGCGGGCTGTCTAGCAATAGCGCGCCCGACTCCCGAGCGGCGCGCGTATGTATGTGTGTAAATGAAATACTGCGATGCTGTGTTTAGCTTCTTTGTTGCTGTGTGTATGTGTGTATGTGTGTGCGAATGAGAGAGAGAGAGAGCTTTGCCTGTGTGTGTGCTTGGTGCTTATGTGTGTGTGTGTATGTTAGTGCGCGCGTGCGAATGAGAGAGATAGAGCTTTACCTGTGTGTGTGCTTGGTGCTTATGTGTGTGTGTATGTATACAGACAGCTTGTTATAGGCTGTCTGGACTCTGAATAGCTGGGTGGTTTTCGGTTTTGTTCTCCCCCCGCTCTTTCCAGCGGGATCTAGTGGGATCGGGCGGGTAGAAAACGGGGCGGGTCGGGCAGCGGGACAACAAATGCTTAATATAAGCGGGAGCGGTCGGGTTCGGGCTGAAACCTGGCGGGTGCGGGCGGGAGCGGGATTCAAAATTTAGTCCGGCGCAGATCTCTACCTCAAGGTTGGACGTGTTGTGCATTCAGAGATGTTTTTCTGACTGTGGGGGGAACTGGAGCACTGGGGGAAACCCACGCTAACATGGGGAGAACATGCAAACTCTACACAGAAATGCCAACTGGTCCAGCCTGGACTCAAACCAGCAACTTTCTTACTGTAAGGCGACAGCGCTAACCACTGAGCCTAAGAGCCACCCATTATTACAAGTTATTCACATTATATGTTTAGGTCTTTACAAAGTAGTTTGCCTCGAGAATAAGCTTTAATTCATCAATGATTTGCCTCAGTGATCTTAATCTAAGAACTCCGTCTTCATTCTGCAGAGAATGTCGATTATTTTAGCAGAAATAAAGGCAGAGTCTGATATTTCTACTGAACCGCCGTTTGATTATTTTTACTCTGTTCAGCTTATCAAAAGCCAAACACGCCGAATTAAAGCATTCCAGCCACTTCCTTCATACATCCAAGGAATGAAAAGGAAAGTAATACATGAATAAGTGATGAGCGTCAGGACAACTGAAGAGTTGTACTTCTTTAGAGCTCGATATCAATCATTCGCTTGATGAAATATTGAGAGTACGTCTTCCCACTAAAAAAGTTTGCAGTTGCATGTTTATATGGCTGCTGGACGCGGAAATAATTGCCCTCCAAACACTGTAATAGCATACTAATTGCACATAACTAATTGAAATATGAGCCGTAGGATGGAAAGCTGCTAATTAATGCATGAGGACATCGGGGAGACTGCGTGGGTCTGTAGTTTTTTGGGGGTCTTGTAAAAATCTAATTGAAATCTGAGGCGCTGAAATTTTCATCGGACCTTTAAACTGGTCTGACTCGGGTTGTTATATCTTTTCTAACTGATCCAACATTCAGTTTTCTGAAAAATGACCTGGAAAATTCCAAAAAAGTCCCATTGACTTAACATTGAGTCAACCTTTGTGAGCTCATACCTCTGCATCACACTGTCCTACAGACTTAAGAATGGCCTCATTTAACTCAGTCTAGCCAATCACTGATGACCTTTAAACTTACTAGCCACACCCTAGCAACCACTTACAACACCCTAGCAACTGTCCCATAGACTGTAACTAGCTATAACTTGGCCCACACGGAATCTGCAGACACAGAATTCAGCAGATTTTCCGCAGATTTTCCACAGAATTCCGCAGAATTCAGCAGATTTTCCACAGATTTTCCACAGAATTCCGCATATTTCAGCAGATTTTTAGCCCATTAATAATTCTGTTTATTTACTTGAGTAAATGTGTAAATCTGAATTTATTCAGTAATTTATTACTTTTTATTTAATATATTAAGGTTTTAGTTATGATACTCAGTTGGAAACTCCCAAAATAATTCCGCAGAAATCCGCAGATTATTGCCTAAATTCTCTGCAGAAATAGCAAAAAATGTCTGCAGATTCCGTCTGGCCCTAGCTATAACACATGCTAATAGTTTGAAGATACTACTAACATGCTAATATTTGTAGAAATATGCTAGCAACATGCTAGCCATGCTAGTACATGCTAGTTCGTGTTAAAGCATGCTAATTCATGCTAGAAGCATACTAACAACATGCTAATTCACGCTTGAATCATGCTAACTATTTGCTAATTCATGTTAGAAACATGCTAGCAGCATGTTAATGATAATTAATGTTGAAATCATGCTAACAACATGCTAATCAATGTTAAACATGCTAATAAAATTCTAATTCATGCTAGAATCATGCTAAAAACATGCTAACAACATGCTAATTCATGCTAGAATCGTGCTACTTAATGGTAGAAACATGTTAGCAACTAAATCATGCTAGAAACATACTAGCAGCATGCTTACTCATGTTGAAAGCTATAATAGATATAATACCATGCTTATTCATGCAAAGATCATGCTAGTTTCATGATAATTCATACTAAAATCATGCTAACAACATGCTAATTTATGTTAAAAACATGCTAATACTATGCTTGTTCATGCAAAAATCATGCTAGTTACATGATAATTCATACTAAAATCAACAACATGCTAATTTATGTTAGAAACATGCTAATTCATGCTGTAACCATGCTAACAACATATTTCATGCTAGAAACTTCAACTTGCTAATTTATGTTAGAGGCATGCTAATTCATGCTAGTTTCACACTAATAACATGCTTATTTGTTAGAATCATGTTTATTCATGCTAGAATCATGCTATCAACATGTTTGTTCATGCTAGAATCATGCTATTTCATGCTAGAAGCATGGTGCTATTACCAACCACAGACACGAATCAACTTACTGTAAAAGCATTTTACTGGCTTGCTTTAGTCTGTAGTGGTTGTGTTGTTGACTGCAGGGATCGTAAACATTTTTTTAGCCAACTGGATATTTTTTCAAACCAAATAAACTACTTCTAACAGGCTTTCTCAGGCCACCATAAAGTTTGTCCTCAAGTTTAACATCTAGTTGCAAACTGAAATAAATCTACTTGATTTGATTATATGGTTTAGAATTGGATATTTTACAAGAGATTGTTTACTTTTCTCCCTGCTGAAAAATCCAGCTTAAACCAGCTTATGCTGGTTGGCTGGTTTTAGTTGGTCGAACAGGCTGGTTTTAGAGGGGTTTTGGCCATTTCCAGGCTGGTTTCCAGCCATTTCCAGCCTGGTCTTAGCTGGTCAGGCTGGAAAATGACCAGCTAAATCCAGCTAAAACCAGCTTGACTAGCCTGGTTTAAGCTAGGCATAGCTGGTTTTGGCTGGGCTTTCAGCCTGGCTAGGCTGGTCAAGCTGGTTTTAGCTGGTCATCTCCCAGCCTGACCAGCTAAGACTAGGCTGGAAATGGCTGGAAACCAGCCTGGAAATGGCCAAAACCCCTCTAAAACTAGCCTGGTTGACCAGCTAAAACCAGCCTAGGCTGGTTTAAGCTGGATTTTTCAGTAGGGCTGTGATTGTTTTGTGTTAAAATGAAGAGTTTTGCAGAGTCAAAAAAAAGTTTGACTTTTTAATGATTTTGCATTGTATTCAGCAATCGCAGCATTGTAAAAAACTAGGGGGTCTGGTTTGTAGTCAAGTGCTGGTGTGTGTGTGTGTTTGCAGTTTGATCCACTTGTCTTCTCCAACCTGCTGATCTGTGCTCCATCCTGAAACACCCAGGATCCTTCACTCTGGCAGGAGATGAAGCGCTGAAGATCCGGGTGTTTCTGGAGTTCACTGCTCTCTCTGAACTCTTTCTGTTCATCCACTGGCCACCCACCAGCTGTGAAACCGCACACACACACACACACACACACACACACACACACACACACGGTGCTCCGTTCACACGCTCCTGGTTCACCGTCTGGAAGAGTTCCTGAGCCTCCAGAAAGAGAGAAAGAGCTTTTTTTTTTAAATCATTGACAACACCCACACAACATATGCTCCTGCCTAAGATACACACACACACACACACACACTTATTTACTCACTCACTTATATATAAATACACACACACACACACACAAAAACACACACACACACGAGTACATTCGCACACACAGACACACAAACACACTCTCGTGCATGTACTTACTCACCCACGCAAACACACCCATTTACTCGCTCACTCACATATACACAAACACACACACATACACACACACACAGACACACACACAGACACACACAAACTCAGTCGCTCCCTCTCTCTGTCTTACACACACACAAACACAAGTCACTCAAACACACACACACAAAAATGCACACTAACACAAATACACAAACTCACATGCACACAGTACGTACACACATTCACATACACACAGTCTTACACACACATTCACACACACTCAAAACACACACATTCAAACATACACACATATTCACTTGCACAATCTCACACACACACATATGCATAGACACACGCACACACACACACACACACACACACACACACACACACACATTCAAATACATAAACAAACACTCACACATACACACACATTCACATGCATAAACACACACTCACACATACACACACATTCACATGCATAATCTCACACTCTCTCTCTCACACACACACACACACACACACACACGCACATGCACACGCAATCAAACACACACACACTCACACACACACACACACTTAAAACACACTCAAAACACACACACACAATCTCAAACACAAAGAAACACACACACTCAAATCACACACACTCACACATAAACACAAAAAAACAAACAAACACACACACACACACACACACACACACACACACACACACTCAAACACACTTAAAGCACACACACAATCTCAAACACAAAGAAACACACTCAAAACACACACACTCAAACATAAACAAACAAACACACACACACACACACACACACACATACACACACACTCAAACACACTTAAAGCACACACACAATCTCAAACACAAAAAACACATACTCAAAACACACACACTCACACATAAACACACAAACAAACACACACACACACACACACACACACACACACACACACACTCAAACACACTCAAAGCACACACACAATCTCAAACACAAAGAAACACACAATCACACACACACACACACACACACACTCTCTCTCTCTCTCTCTGTCTCTCTGTCGTGCTCTTGATTTGCATTTCCCGAAGCGGCTCAGTTAAAGAGATTAATTCTTGTAAGCAGATTTCTGGCTGATTTTAATTAAGCAGAGCTCCAGGCACAGGAAGGCAAACATGACAGAATGACGGACCTCCATCAGGAATCAGATCTCTGCAGCTGTACGTCCAAACCCTCCGATAAGAGCAAACGAACTCTGCCATCTGTCTGCAGGAGAACCTCAAGATCACATCCACACTTCACAATGCAGTGTGAAACTCAGTCATCATATCAAACAAGTGTTATCTGCCTAAACTATTCGCTCATCATGAAATTAACGGAGGGAATGTCAGCGGATCAGTATCGCCAGCAAAGAAACTACATCTCAACTTCCAGAAAGTTTCCTCCGGGTGCTTCCTGGTTTCCCCCACAGTCCAAACTCATGCGCTATGGGTGAACTGGATGAACTAAATTGACCATAGTGCGTAGTGTCAGTCAGTCATTCAGCATGTCACCTTAAAGGGTCACGAAACACCAAAACACATTTTTTGAGCTGTTGACAGTCGTATATGTGTCCCACACTGCTAAAAACACTATTAGGACACCTATATTTCACTAAAAAGTGTAAATTGGTTGTTTTTGCGTTATTTCAAGCAAATTCGTACTTCCTGTTTGAAATAAATTTTTGAAGCTGCGTCACGGTCATGACATAATAGCCTGTATTCCAGCGTGCAGACTGGACGTCTGAGCCAGAGTGTGTCTTATTACGTCTTACAGTGTGCTGCATTAATGCATGAGTAAAGCTTGGTTCAAACCAATCAGCGCGCTCTATTGTGCAACTTCATTAATATTCATTACTGTCACAGTGTTTAGACGACAGAGACGCCACGTTGTGTTGGCAAAACAAGCGTGAAGTGTTGCTTTTATAGTTTGCTGCAGTTAAGTTTCGTTTTCATTTTCTCTCTGTGAGAGCTCAGACTCACGTGTGGATTAACAGTGTACACGACGCTTGACAACAATAACTTACGTGTCTAAGGAGGAACATTGTTTACCTGAGAGCTGTTCTCATCTGCAAACGCTGAGATCCGGATTCGCTTGTAGTCTCCTCTTAATAAAGACGCGGCTCTAGTTGCTGTTGATTGTCCTGTCTTTACAGATTTGGTAAGTGAGCGAGCAGTGCTCTTTGTTTATTCAGTTTGTTCGTATCGCACCACAACCAAACTTTAACCTCGTGTAGGGTTTTTACCGCATTTTGTGACCGAAATAACACACGCGGCTTTCTGACACTACCTGCCGTGTGCATCTAAGTTTCCGGGAAATGCTGAGGGTTTTTTCTCTCATTCGCCGTGTGGTATCAAACATTGCATGAAAAATACACGCTTAGAGCAGCTCCTCGAATCAAATATCTCGTTTGTCGCGAGGGACATGAATGAATTTCCCGAATGAAAGAGCCAAACTGCAGATAAAGTCCACCATTTAATAATTGGGCAAATAATTCGACTACAGATGTCCATGTAGGTTAAACACCATCACTTTCTCCTGTGTGTTTGTGTGTATTTTGACTCTGAAACTTGCGCGTGCCCAAATAGACACTCCCACACCCTCCCACTTTTCTTCCTCCGAAGAAAGAAACACATGAGAAAGTGATGGTGTTTAACCTACATGGACATCTGTAGTCAACTTATTTGCCAAATTATTAAATGGTGGACTTTATCTGCAGTTTGGCTCTTTCATTCAGGGAATTCATTCATGTCCCTCGCGACAAACGAGATATTTGATTCGAGGAGCTGCTCTAAGCGTGTATTTTTCATGCAATGTTTGATACCGCACGGCGAATGAGAGAAGAAAACCCTCAGCATTTCCCGGAAACTTAGATGCACACGGCAGGTAGTGTCAGAAAGCCGTGTGTGTGATTCCGGTCACTAAATGCGGTGAAAACCCTACACGAGGTTAAAGTTTGGCTGTGGTGCTAACATGTTTACACTCAGTGCAATGGTTAACTTAGTTCGATACGAACAAACTGAATAAACAAAGAGCACTGGTCGCTCACTTACCAAATCTGTAGAGACAGGACAATCACCAGCAACTAGAGCCGCGTCTTTATTAAGAGGAGACTAGAAGCGAATCCGGATCTCAGCGTTTGCAGATGAGAACAGCTCTCAGGTAAACAATAATCCTCCTTAGACACGTAAGTTATTGTTGTCGAGCGTCGCGTACACTGTTAATCCACACGTGACTCTGAGCTCTCACAGAGAGAAAATGAAAACGAAACTTAACTGCAGCAAACTATAAAAGCAACACTTCACGCTTGTTTTGCCAACACAACGTGGCGTCTCTGCCGTCTAAACACTGTGACAGTATAATATTAATGAAGTTGCACAATAGAGCGCGCTGATTGGTTTGAACCAAGCTTTACTCATGCATTAATGCAGCACACTGTAAGACGTAATAAGACTCACTCTGGCACAAACGTCCAGTCTGCACGCTGGAATACAGGCTATTATGTCATGACCGTGACGCAGCTTCAAAATTCATTTCAAACCGGAAGTACGAATTTGCTTGAAATAACGCAAAAACAACCAATTTACACTTTTTAGTGAAATATAGGTGTCCTAATAGTGTTTTTAGCAGTGTGGGACACATATACGGCTGTCAACAGCTCAAAAAAATTGGTGTTTCGTGACCCTTTAAAGCAGTGATTCTCAACTGGTTTGGCCATGGGACCCACATTTGTACATGGTCATCAATCCGCAACCCAAATGAAAATGTTTACTCATTAAACCTATAAAACTATCAAATAGGCTGTGTGCAAATGTGTCTTCTGCTGCCTCTTCTTGCAGCGTCTCCCTAAAAACTAAAAAGACTGTGACTGTAATTGCATGAGGAGATGCAGATCCCTTGAGGAACTGCCCAAATAAATGTCGTCTGGCAAACTGTCTTAATTAAACGAGATTGTAGAGATGACACATTTCCCTTGCTCAGTGAGAGTGTGTGTGTGTGTGTGTATGTGTGATGTGTGTGTGTATTCATGATGCCTTAAGGGGACATGATTGAATTCAGGTGCATATCTGCAGGAGTTTCACCCTTTGACCTTTAGGGTCACCTGCCCGTGTTGTGCACCTGTTTCTTTGACTACAGTCCAGAGACAAAAAGATGCAGCCATGGAAAGCGTCTGTCAAATTAATTTCTGCAATGGAAGCTTTTGTTGGCGCGGTCGGCTGAATAAGAGGCCAGAGAATCACTGATTGTGTTCATATACAGTCAGAATTATTAGCCCCCCCCCCCCCCCCCCCTGTATATTTTATTTCACAATTGCTGTTTATGCTTTGCATTCCTAGAAAAAAAATGTTTTATTTTATTTTTCCCATGATGACACAAAATAATATTTGACTAGATATTTTTCAAGACACTTTTATGCAGCTTAAAGTGACATTTAAAGGCTTAATTAGGCAAGTCATTGTATAACAGTGGTTTGTTCTGCAGGCTATCAAAAAAAAAAAAAATATATATATATATATATATATATATATATATATATATATATATATATATATATATACAACAGTTCTATCTGGTTTTCGAATCTGATTAGCTGATAGCTGTGATATGTTTAAGTAATATCAGCACCTGTACAGCCTCTTTACCCTTTGTGTATTACTCCGCCCACATACAGCCAGCAAAAAGCAGACACTACAGATCTAAAGTTTAAAAGATGCTTGCTCAGCTGTTTAACTGTCAGCTTATGATTTGAATCGGGGGTGGAAGAAAGTAGTTCCTCATACAAAAGGGCTTTTGAGACACCATGTTTGATATTGTTTTTATATACACAATTATGCCGTCAAACTATTGTATAAACGCAATATCACACTCGTAGCAGTGATATTACTCGATTTTACTCATGTGATATATATATATTATATTATGTATATTAAATACTATATATAACTCATGCCATATTCCAATCATTTGAAGCCATAATCAAGATGTTTGCAGGTTTTTAAAAGTTTCCATAGTATAAAAATAAGGACTTAATTAGTCTCAAATAAAAGAACATTTTAAAGGTCTAATTAATGAATTATAAATCATAATAAATAGACAGTGGAAAACTGGATTTTTTTTTTTGTTGGTGTTGTTTATGCAGTTTCATGTAACTGGTGTAAAATTTGTAATAATTTTTAGATTATTAATATTATTTTATTTTTGGTATTATTATTATTATTATTTATTATTATTTTTATTATTATTAGTAGTAGTATTAGTATTATTATTAACTATAATAATTCTTCACATTTATGGGGGTAATCTCCTCATCCATTATTATTATTAATAATATTATTATTATTAAGTAAGCCTGTCTGAAAACACCTGACTTAGTATTATTATTAATGGTAGTTGTAGTACATATTAGTCAGTTCAAAGACTGTTTGGAGGTTTTTCACTATTTTGATATACAATAAAGAGGTTTAAGGATGGTTATTCGTTGTTGTTTTTTGTTTGTTTTTTGATAAATCAGTACTATAAAATTTGTCTTAAATGTCATTCTTTGTGGTATTATAAAGGTCATAAAGAGTCTTAAATGACAAAAAACTGCAGATATCCTGCAGAATGGCAATATGAGAAACAATTTAAAGTGAAGTAAAAAATAGAACATTTAAAAAAATAATAATCAGAAAAAAAATAAAAATAAACCCCCCCAAAAATTTGATGAACAAATCTTTAAAAAGTTATTGCAAAAATAAAAATGAAATATATATAAAAAAGTAAATCTAATCAAAATTTTTACCTAAAACTGTAATATTTTTAAAACATAAACATGCTGTATAAAGGGATTTGTTTACTTTACTAAAAAAGTGAGTAAAACTACTTCCTTAAAATTATTAAGTGCATCAATTATATGCATAATTATAAAAAAAACCTGTCAACTTAAACAATTCCAAGTTACAACAGATTTTCTCACTATTTTAAAGTAAAGTATCTAATCTCTTTTTACAGTGCAATTGTTCAGCATTAAGAGCACATTTTTGAAGTCATGAGGTGCATCAACAACTAATGACTGGTGGATGTCAAAATATAATTTAATATGAATATGCACATATGCAAATGAGATTCGAGAGATGCTCAAGATTTTTGTTTCTTTAGATTTTTCTTGTCAGAAAAAGCTGTCACAGTAATGATAAATGACTTTGGTGATCATCGCTGGTCACCATATGTTTTGATTGCATGGTATAAAGTAAAAAGAAATCAAGCATATTTGGAATGAGAAGCAAATGAATAAATGAGCTAATAGTTTTGGATGAATATGAAGATGATGCTTCTATATAGTGCTCTCTCCCTCCCTCTCTATGCTAATGTTTTTTCTGTGATCTGTTAACCAGTTTTTTTTTTTTTTTGCTAATTAAACAAGACTAAATCATGTTCGTTTAGGCTCTTTAGAGAGCAGAATCTCTGTGTGCGTTTGCAAACTCGTTTAATACTGTAGCTGACAATGCTGAACTTGAACACACACCTCCACATGTATCCGAAAGCTCTTATTAAGCATGATTTAATTCTGTTCTGGCTTTCTTTGTGCTGCTGGGGACTCGCTAAATTAATGATATTACAACGAATGAATCTGTGGATCATTTTCACTTTAGATTACAGCGGATATCTGTGGATTAAAACTAAGGTATTTAGGAGGGAAAAATAATCCTGGAAATACATCCTTTCATTCCAAAGAATATGATAATCGTTTGTGCATGAAACCATATATTTATTGGCAGAGTATTGAGACTGAGCGACATGGTGGCTCAGTGGTTAGCACTGTGGCCTTACAGCATGAAGGTCGCTGATTCAAGTCCTAGCTGGGCCAGTTGGCGTTTCTGTGTGGAGTTTGCATGTATTCCCCGTGTTGGCGTTGGTTTCCTCCGGGGGCTCCGGTTTCCCCCACAAGTCCAAACACATGCGCTATAGGGGAATTAGATGAACTAAATTGGCCATAGTGTATGAATGAATGTGTGTAAATGAGAATGTTTGGGTGTTTCTCAGTACTGCGTTGTAGCTGGAAGGGCATCCGCTGCATAAAACATATGCTGGAATAGTTGGTGGTTCATTCCACTGTGGCGACCTCTAATAAATAAGGGACTAAGCCGAAGGAAAATGAATGAATTGAATAAATGTCAAGACTTTTATACAGTATGGTGGCTTTTGAGCACCAAAAAGTACAAATAAAGCTGTGTAAAACTGAATAAAAAGTAATTTTCAAAATTTCCACACAATCCTAAACCTTGTGGAAAGCCATCCCAGAAGAGCTGAAGCTGTTATAGCACAATCTATGGGTTAAATTTATATTTCATCCTATTATATTGTGGTCTTATTAAACTTTATTTGCATGAAAAGGTAGATATTAGGGTGCATGTGAGTGTGTTTTCGCTTGTATTCATTATGTTGTAAGCACTGAATGTCCCCACAAGTATAGCAATACCTGTACACATTCTTTCTGATCCGTCAGTAAAGCGGCTCATAAATTACACAGATTAAGCATTTTGAAAATATAAAAAAGCTGGTTGCTTCCTGTGAGGGTTGAGTTTTAGGGTTGGGGAAAATTTAGGGGAGTTTGTAAAGTATAAATATCATTACGTCTGGAAAGTCCTCATAAAGATAGCTGTGTTTGTCGTATATGTGTGTCCATGTTTGTTTGTGTGTGTAATAAATAAATACAAAAACTTGAAAATCATCTTTTTGTAAGCTGTTTGGACAGAACTGTGTGTAGATATAGTGTGTCCACAGTCATATTGGAGTGATAGAAACACAATAAGTCTCTTTTTTTTTTAATTTCCTGATGTTAAAATAGGATCCAAATCCCTCCTATTTTGAGACCCGATGTAACGTGACGTAGGAATGTGGTTTCCCCACCCACCGTATTGATTGGCAGTCACATTTTACCATGTCCCCATAGTAACGCGTATAATCATGTCTACAAGACAGGACGTGCATGAAGCAACTGGGATTAAAAGATCTGTTCAGCTCTCTGTGATCATCTGCACCTCAAGAATACATTTATTAAGTTTAACATACTTTAAAACATCATATTTGTAATAAATACTGTAAAATCACTGTAATTCATCACCACAGCTGCATAGTGTCAGTACAATGATAAAAGAAGATGCTTCAATTTCGGTTTGTGGACTTAAATCAGGTTTATTTTATACATTGTTACGTTTGGAGAAAACCAGGCACCGCTCATCACCAGGCTAAGAGCACGCTACAGTAAAGCATGGTGGTGGCAGCATCATGCTGTGGGGATGTTTTTCAGCAGCAGGAACGGAAAGACTATTCAGGAATAGAGGGAAAGATGAATGCAGAAATGTACAGAGACATCCTGAATGAAGACCTGCTTTAGAGTGCTCTCGACCTCAGACTGGGGCGATGGTTCGTCTTCCCGCAGGACAATGACCCAAAGCACAAAGGCAAAATATTAGTGGCTTCACAACAACTCTGTGAATGTCCTTGAGTGGCCCAGCCAGAGCCCAGACCTAAATCCTATTGAACATCTCTGGAGAGATCTGAAAATGGCTGTACATCGTCACTTCACATTCAA
Source organism: Danio rerio (assembly GCF_052040795.2). Lineage (NCBI taxonomy): Eukaryota > Metazoa > Chordata > Actinopteri > Cypriniformes > Danionidae > Danio > Danio rerio. The sequence goes on along the minus strand of NC_141034.1, from coordinate 3,242,788 downwards.
CCTGATAGAGCTTGAGAGGTACTGCAAAGAGGAATGGGCCAAAATTCCCAAAGACAGGTGAGCCAAGCTTGTGGCATCATATTCAGAAAGACTTGAGGCTGTTATCGCTGCCAGGGGTGCATCAACAGAGTATTGAGCAAAGGCTGTGAATACTGATGTGCATGTGATTTTTCAACTTTTTTATTTTTAATAAATTTGCAACAATTTCAAAAACTCTTTTTTTCACATTGTCATTATGGGGTATTGTGTGTAGAATGTTGAGAAATTAAATTAACTTAATTAATTTTGGAATGAGGCCGTAACAAAAAATGTGAAATGTGAAAAAAGTGAAGTGCTATTTGAATACTTTCCGGACACACTGTATCTAACATCTTGAAAAAGGGGTAAAATAGATGCCACTTGACACTTCATTTAGGGTGTTAGCCTACTTGCTTGTTTTGTTTAGAATTAATTTTGAAAATGATTTGAAAGTAATGCAATTAATGAGTAAAAGTGCACTCTAAACATACTTTTTTAATATTTTGAAAGAGATTAGAGATTATTAGAGTTATTATTATTGTTAAAAAAACAATAAATAAAAAAACATTTCTACTTTTGTACAACTTTACTCTCCTTCAGTGTTGTTAAAGGCTGTGTGCCACATTCAGGCTCTTTATCATTTATTAAAAAGAAAAAAAAAATACTTGGAAAATGTGAGTGAAAATTGTCTCTACATGACACAATCTTCCATTTACAGATTTCTATTTGGATCTGTTCCTTACTATCACGATACTTTAATGATGATTCTCAGAGTTTTTTTGGGCTTAACTGCTGTTATTGTGCAGATATAAGCGGGTGAGTGAGCGCTGACAGTTCTTCATGAATGTGTGATCTATTCCTTTAATTAAATGTTCTAATCTATCTCTGCTGCTCTCTCTGTATGTGACATCAGACAGTGGATGTGATGTCATTAATGCTCAGACGTGTAATCTCTTCCGTCCTGCCGGTAATCGCTCTGAGAGATGGTTTTTCTGTATGGGATTTCTAATATCTCCGTCTGTCTGAATTAACTGCGTTCGTCATGTCGAGTGTGCGAATGGTTAGCGTTTATCTGTCCTGCGTGAGACTCAGCAGTTCTCGTATAGACACGTATAGACAGGACAATCAGAGCCTGACCATGCGCTTGCTGATTAATGCGACACAATCCAGCTGTCAATCAAACAGACGACCAATCAGCTCCAAGCTTTCATTTTAATCTCGTGAAGCCTGACATTTCAAATAAATTGCGTTTTATTGAACAGGAAAAGTTTGCCATGTGTGTTTTTGTCTAGTGTTATGTTAGATTTGTCAGGCCTTTCAAGTTTAATGCTTAAATGTCCGATGAAATTAAAAAGAAAGTTTTTTTGATGTTAGTATCAATATACAGTGTAGTGGGGTTTAAACAGCTTTCTTCACTTTTGTACTCCTATTCAAAATGTAAAAGTATAAAATGTATAGGAAACATATATCCAACAACATAACATGCATAACATTCAAGCTCTTGGGAAAACCAATTGCCAAACTTTGCCGAAAACACACTTCTTCTTCTTGTTTTCGTATGGTGACATCCAAACGCACTACCGCCACCTACTGATATGCGCGAAGTGACTCTCCAGAGTGAGATATGCGCGAAGTGACTCTCCAGAGTGAGATATGCGCGAAGTGACTCTCCAGAGTGAGAGTTGTCGATTTCTCATTGAATCAACATGTTCTGATCAAATTCATTTGATTATTTCTTGATTCAGTTTCAAATAACATGAATTAATCATTTAACATACGTAAACTTGATTTGTTCTTTTCAATCTGACAAATGTTTATTTTGTAAATCCAATACATGCCTAGTTGATTTTTTTGAGTGCATTGTAGGATATGGAATTGTGGATTTGTGGAAAAAGTGAAGCTATGAATATTTTCCAGATGCACTGTAGCAAAGTATTTTGGCGACATTTTGTTATTGACCAAATGCTTACAGTAGTTTCCACCATCATTTCCGAATAAATAATACAATGGGATTTTGTTGGGGTGTGTGTGTGGGGGGGGGTTCTTATTTTGTCTCTTATAATTGAGGTATGATGAAAATTACAAGAGTCTCTCGTTTTTTTAAATAAGTGAACTTGCACAATTGGTGGCTGACTAAATACCTTTTCCCCCCACTGTATGTTAGTTTTAAAGATATCTATAGACTGAGTGTATGTTGACAGATAGTTTGGGCTACTCATCAGTATTATGGAAATTGTCGGATCAAAAAATATTTATTGGTTGAACATTTTTTAATCTTTTGCCTTATCCAAAATATAAAAATACACATAAACACATTTAGATCATTTACTTTAATCGATAATATTGGAATGTGAAGAGACGTTCATCCAGCACAACAACAAAAATGTTTCTCAAGATAATCACCTACTGCGCCTTTAAAATTTAGAAGAATTTTTTTTTTTTTAAGTTGACTCAATAGCCCCTTTTACACATCCAGACCTTTCCAGAAAATTTCCGTCAATTTTCCGGAAAGGTGTGTATGTGTGAACAGGCCCTTTTTGAAAATACCGGTAAATTCATTCTGGCTATTTTCCGTAAAGAGAAGTTGTTAATTTACCGATAATTTGCTGGAATGCTGCGCTGTGTGAACGCAGAAGGAGCTGGAGAGCTACCTTCCTGCTCATTTCAGTTGCAACCCTGACCAAATACACCTGTTTGTAATTATCAACTGCTGCTTTGGGTACTATTAATTGGTTCAGGTGTGTTTGATCAAGGTTGGGACTGAATTCTGCAGGAAGGTAGCTCTCCAGGAACAGGGTTGGTGACCCCTGCTCTATATTTTCAAGTTGTTCACAATACTGATCCATCTACAAAGTTTGTGATTTAGTCAAATGTTTACAAATACAAGCCCAGCCGTTTAGAGGTCATTTCTGGTTAATGATGTCAGAATTTACAGGTATTTTGGAATGGATGTGTGAAGAGTCATTTCCGGAAAAATCCTGTAACGTCCTCGCCTGTGTGAACAGAGCATTTTTTTAATAATACCGGTAATGTCGTTCTGGAAATTTTTACTGGTATCACTGTGTGAAGGGAGCTATTGGATCATTTTTTCAGTGTATTGAACTGCATTGGACATCTATGCAGAAGTGAAGCTAGTTAGTCAATAAAGACGTGTTTTTTTCTGTTTTTGTTATTTTTGGCACACACAAAACAATTGCATTGTTCAGTAAATCTGGGATTAAAGCAATGGCATCACTTTGATTATCTTTATGCTGTTTTTTGGAACAATTCAAAACTTTTGTTTTAACAGAGATTCATTGGGGGAACACAGATCTTTCAGCTTCCGTAAAATATCTTTAGTTGTTTTCCAAAGGATGAACAAAAGTCTAAGAGTTTGTTTTGAAATGAGGGCGAGTAAATGATGAATTTCTTTTTTTGGGGTGAAGTAAAAGTCATTTTGAGTTGTTGATTATCATTAAACTGCTGAAAGACAAGCTGACCGGAGAAGAAGATGAAGTACTCACATTTTCCATTTGTGCTTTCATCTTTATATCAAAGATGTGGAATGAACAGAGGAAGAAATGGATGAATCATTTCCTGTGGATGATGCAGCTCCTGTCTTGCCGTTTTTTTATTGATAAGCTCTTCAATACATGCTGTTTGTGTTCTGCATGATGATACAAGTCACTTTTGAATAGATTGGCACTAAACAAAACCGGAGGAGCATTTAGTATTGTTTTTTGTTTTTGTTTGTTTTTGTATAGAAAAATGCAAAAAAATAAAAATAAAAATGCTTATTATCTGAAACTAGTATCTTGCAAAATAATTTGTATTATGAACTGTCATCATGCCAGACACTAAATTGATTATATTATTATTATTATTATTATTATTATTTATTAGAAACGTGTTATTATTAAAAAAAAAATTAAATATGTTAAAAAATCGTTTCATTAAATATTTATTTGTTAATTTTTTCACTCCAAACTACTTTTACTTCATTCTATTTTTATTTCTATTTTTATTTATTTAATTTGTTTTATTTTTTATTTTATTTATTTATTTTTTATCAAATTTTATTATTTATTTTATTTTATTTGTTTTGTTCTTTATTTTATTATTTATTTAATTTGTTTATTTTTTATTTTATAAGTTTTATTTTTCATTTTATTTTGTTTTATTATTTGTTGTTTTGTTTTATTTTGTATTTTTTATTATTAATTTATTTTATTTGTTTTATTTTTCATTTTATTTTAATTTATTGAATTTGTTTGATTTTTTTATTGTATTTGTTTATTTTTGTTTTATTTAAATTTATTACATTTTTATTTTATTTGTTTCAATTTTACTTTATTTTATCTATTTTCACTTTATTTTAATTTATTTGTTTTTATTTTTAATTTAATTTAATTTAATTTTATTTGTTTCATTTTTCATATTCTTTTATTTTATTTAAAAAAATGTATTTGATTTAATTTTTTTTTTTTTTTTGAAGCCATCTGGCATGTCCTCATAAACCACCATAGTAGAATACAAAAGTATATCATACCAATGTCATTATACAAAAAACTGTCCTCATAAACCCCAAAAACCAGTAAACACACAAAAACATTTATATTTCTGTGCTTTTAGATGTGGATGTATATGTCAGGAACAAGGATAGCCGCCGAGTGCGTAAGTGCATGCTTTTTTGTGTGTATATGTCTGTGTGTGTGTGTGTGTGTGTATGTGTGTGTGTGTGTGTGTTATCAGTCTCCATCAGTCAGGTGGCTTATTCTGAAAAGTCATTTCCCTCCTGACACTCGCCAATTTCCAGTTTTCAGCTTTTGCACTGTTGCTGGAGAAAATAGAAGTGACATGTTTCTGTCACCAAACTAGAACAATACAATTGAGCTGAATTACTGCGCTTTAAACAACACCGGCGCTTCACTTGGACGTACACTTTCATACTGAAGTTAAACACCACACTCTTGTTTTGTGTAAGCGGCTGATATAGTCATATTTGAAGAAGCTTTCACATGATTTCAGTGCCGATTTTGACTCACTGACAGGTTTTGAGAAATTGCAAACGAACACCTGAAATCACTGGCCAAATCGGTGCTCGTTCATGTGAATAACAATCACACAGTGTGAACTATCAAATATTGTTTATGGGGACTAAAGACTGGGGGCTTAAGACTGACCTTAAATGGTTTAAAATTAAAACTAAAAACTGATTTTATTCTAGTTGAAATAAAACAAATAAGACTTTCTCCAGAAGAAAAAATATTATAGAAAACACTGTGAAAAATTCCTTGCTCTGTTAAACATCATTTAGGATTGAAATTAGTATTTTAAAAAGATTTTTAAAAATCGCTGGTGGGCGAAAAACTCTGAGTGTGTGTGTGTGTGTGTGTGTGTGTGTGTGTGTGTGTGTGTGTGTGTGTGTGTGTGTGTGTGTGTGTGTGTGTGTGTGTGTGTGTGTGATGGTTTCTCTCTGTCATTGCTCTAGGCTTGCTCTCAGTGTGGGTTAATTGCATTAATGTGAGATGTAAATTGTTCATCAGTTGTGAGACTCATTTTACAGCATTTCAGGAGGCTTTACTGCTCTATCAAACACTTTACTGCACTCTTTACTGCTCTCCTTCATGGAAGTCTCTGCCGCAGGATTGCTGTCATCTGGAAGATATTGAAAAATGACTTTAGCACACCAGGAGAATTTACTCTTGTGTTTTCTTGTCATTTGGAAATCTTAAAATGACATAAACATTAAAAGTGAAAGATTTTAAATAAAATGTACAATATTTGTTTTATTTTATTTTATATAGTTTATATATTATTTATTTAATTATTTATTTATTTATTTATTCATTTTGTTGGTTTGTTTAAATATTTTCAGTTTAGGCAAAATATGTGTTTATTTATTTATTGGTTTATTTACTTATACATTTACAGTTTAAAGCATAAATTGTATTAATTAATTATTTTTATTTTATTTTACTTTATTTATATAATTTTTTGTTTGTTCATTTGTAGTTTAAGGCATACATTTTTTTTATTTATTATACTTTTACTTTATTTTATTTATTTATATTTGGTTTGTTTGTTTGTTTGATTGATTATATATTTTTAGTTTAAGGCAAAATATGTATTAATTAATTAATTTATTTATTTATTTGTTTGTTTGTTAATTTATTAATTTATTTATTTATTTATTTATTTATTTATTTATTTGTTTGTTATTTATACATTTACAGTTTAAGGCAAAATAATATTTTATTTATTATTTAATAAATGTATATATTTATGTTTTGTTGTACAATTACAATTTAAGGCATTTACATTATAACATTATTTTATTTAGTTAGTTTTTTAACTTTATTTATTTATATTTTATTTGTTTATTTATTTATACATTTACAGTTTAAGGCAAAGATATTACTTTATTAATTAGTTTATTCATTTTACTTTATTTTATTTATTTATATTTTATTTAATTGTTTGTTTGTTTTTATATTTGCAGTTTAAGGCAAAATTATTGGTCTTTTGACATTAATATTCCTATAATATTGTTTTTTAAATAAAGTCTTTTTATTTGGCTGTCATTGTGGCAAAAAACAATTAAATTAATTATTAAAACTGTTACCTTTACAAGTGTTAAAAATCTTCTCTCTGTTAAACAAAAGATGAAAGTTTTTTTTTTATAAGAAATTATATCACAAAAAAGTTATATCAAATTAATCCATTATTATTTCTTTATTTAATGTAACTATTATTATTATTATTATTATTATTATTATTATTATTATTATTATTATTATTACTATTATTATTATTATTATTATTATTATCATTATTATTATTTCAAACATTTGAGTTTGCATATGTTGAAAGAACAGCGCATCGACTGCAATATCACAAATATTCAAAGAATGAATTCGATTAATTAATTAGCCTTCATTTATGTCACAGCCTTTGATTTTCCTCAGAGTTTTCACAGATGCATTACAGCAAAAACTCTGTCAGCTGGCTAATCTTACAATATTTCTTAATAAAAACACAAATCATTACTGTTTTTTTTTTTTCTTGTATTTACTAGACACACACACACACACACATACGCACGGACACACGCACTCACACACACAGGGAGACAAATGCTAAAGGCAATCTTCATAATCCTCCCTACTGGCAGTGTGTGTGTTTCTACTATTTCATGAATAGTGTAAACCTGAGTTATGATTACATACATACACACACACACACACACACACATGCACACACACACAGATGTGATGTATATCGCAGCACAGATATATCAGTGGAATAGAAGAATTACACTGCTGTGTTATCTGGATCCTGCTCAGAGGTGTGATTCACGCAGCTACCAAAATCATTTCAGAGAAACACACACACACGCACGCAGGATTATATGAGGTGGAATACAGTATATGTGTGTGTGTGATGCTGAATATAGAGCAACAAAACAAGACTTTAGAGGAATTTGTTCATTATATTTTCTATATCCATTTTAAATAAATAAATAAATGCATCTACATGGATTTATTCCTGTGAATGTTGTTATGTGCAAACACAGCTCCTGGCAGCACATGATGTTTCTGGCTTAGCTGTATGCTAATCTACATCTCGCTCTGCTTTTCTGAAATCTCACACAGAGTCAGATTTTGTGGCAGTATCGTTAAAAATAATCCCGTTATTCTGGAGTTCAGATCTGAATATAATAAAAGAATATGTATGTTTTTTACTCTGTATTTGTTCTAGTTTCCCAGTGTAAATATAACATCTGAACATTTCTATGTACATTCTTTTACTTTAAATGTACAGATATATATATATATATATATATATATATATATATATATATATATATATATATATATATATATATATATATATACAGAATAAAACAGTATAATAAAAATGTATTATCATTATCATTAGCCCCCCTGAATTATTCACCCCCTGTTTATTTTTTTCCTCAATTTCTGTTTAACGGACAGAAGATTTTTTCCACCACATTTCTAATCATAATAGTTTTAATAACTCATCTCTAATAATTGATTTAAAATAATATAAATAATAAATAATAATAATAATAAGTAAATAATATTTGACTATTTTTCAAGACACTTCTATACAGCTTAAAGTGACATTTAAAGGCTTAACTAAGTTAATTAGGTTAACTAGGCAGGTTAGGGTAATTAGGCAAGTTATTGTATAACGATGGTTTGTTCTGTAGACTATTGAAAAAAATAGCTTAAAATAATTTTGAACTTAACATGGTGTTTAAAAAAAATAAAAAAACTGCTTTTATTTTAGCCAAAATAAAACAAATCAGACTTTCTCCAGAAGAAAAAAATATTATCATACATACTGTAGAAATTTCCTTGCCCTGTTCAATATCATTTGGGAAATATTAAAAAAAAAAAAAAAATGTGTTCAATTATAATTCTGACTTCAACTATATATATATATATATATATATATATATATATATATATATATATATATATATATATATATATATATATATATATATATATAGTTGTATTTACATTGTATTTACAAATGTATTATATTTAAAAATGTAAATTTAAAACTATTAAATGTAATAATATATTAAAAGTAAAAATATTAAATGTATTTAAGATATATTAATTGTAAAATTATGACAAATGTACAAAAAATATAAAATATTTTTCAAATAAACTGCATGTAAAAATATTACATGTAAAAATGTTAAATATATTTACAATACATTAAATGTAAAATATTATATTAAATATCCAAATAATAAATAAATTTTCAAAAATATAATATTTAATCTAAAAATATTACATATATGTAAAATATAATAAATGTAAAAATATTAAATACATTAAACTTAGAGTAAATGTAAAAATGTTATATTCATCTTAAAAGTATAAAATATATTTAAAATATATTAAATATGATAATATTATAATGTATAAATACTAAATATATTATATATAAAAATTTGAAAATATAAATTTTAAAAAAATGTTATGTTTGTAAAGTGCTTTGACATGCTACATTTAAAAGTGCTATGTAAAATAAAAATAATGATGATGATGATGATTATTATTGTTGTTGTTGTTGTTATTGTTGTTGTTGTTGTTATTGTTGTTGTTGTTGTTATTATTATTATTATTATTATTATTACCTATACTATTACTAATATTATATTAAAATGTTCAAAATGTTTGGATGTTTGTATGGGTAAAAAAGAGATTGAAACAGGAAATGCATTTTCGAATAATTTTTGAATCAAGAAAGGCATTTTCTTGCCGTTCAGTGGTTCTCTGATAAATCTTTCAGATGACAATTAATTCACTGGCATTGAAGGCAGACAAATGATGGTATTCCAGGGTGGCAAATCACACAGAGGAAGAGGCTTCATTTTATTCAAGTAGTTCATTTGTGGCGCTTCTGAAACAAGCCTCTATAATGGCTAAAAACGCACATTCTCATTACGATGAAAGTGTCAAACTGCAGCCCTGCGGCCCTGTTCATTCTCGCATTACATTCAGAGGAGAATTAATTTAACACCCGACCCTGATGTTTGTCTGAAACACTAGCGGAGCTTTCTCTGGGAGAAAATCTCTGCCATTTTAGATTCAGACAGCAATAAAATCAGAATCAAGTGGATTATAAATGGCCAAATTACCTTAAACCATTGCAAAAAACCAATTACTATTAGAATAAATTCTACTATCAGAATTATTATTAGCTTTTATTTTATTCCACTGAGATTTCACATGAGTTACAATTCAATATTCACTGCATAAAAAGAATCAGAATCAGAAATGAGATCTTTCATATCTGTTATTTCATCTGGAGAGGCGTGAGCGTTTATCAAATTCATTTTACAGACTTATTTAGATCAAGAAGAAACAATATGTGAAAGTATTATATTGAATGTAAAATATGAAATGTTTAAAATGTATTAAATGTAAAAATTTTATATTAATTGTAAAAATATTAAATATATTAAATGTAAAAATATGAAATATATTTAAAGTAAAATAAAATGTGAAAATGTTATATTAAATGAATGTAAAAATACATTAAATGCAAAAATATAACTTAAATTTTTATTTAAAGTTGATTGGATGTGAAAAATATATATTTAATGTAAAAATATTAAATAAAATAAGTGTAAAAATGTTAAATATATTTCAAATGTATTAAATGTAAAATATTGAATATATTTAATGTAAAATGTAAAATATATTTCAACTATATTAAATGTGAAAATATTATATTTATTAAATGTAATTAATGTAAAAATATGAACTATATTTCAGATATATTGGATGCGAATAAATGTTATCTAATGCAAAAATCTTAAATATGTTAAAAATTTAATAAATGTGAAAAATTATAATAAATAAAAAATAATAAAAATAGTAAAAAATAATAAATATGTTTGAAATGTAATAAATGTCAAAACTTATTATTAAATACAAATATTACATTTTTTATAATGTTTTATATGTGAAAAATTGTATTGAAAAGAAAAATATGTTAAAATAAAATGAAAATATTATTAAAGTAAAAATAAATTCAATGTGGAAATATTATATTTAGTTTAGAATATTTAATATATTTAATGTAAAAATATTATTATATAAACATTAAATATTATATTAAATAAAAATATTAAATATGTTAAATGTAAAAAACTGCTATATTTAACATATATTTAATGTAAAAATATTATATTTAATTTAAAATATTAAATATATAAAATGGGAAAATATTAAATATGTTAAAAATATATTATATTTGAAAATATTATATAAAAAGTAAAAATACTAAATATATAAAGAGTAAAATGTAACATTTAATCAATGTGAAAATATTATATTTAATTTAAAATATTGAATACATTAAATGTAAAACTATTAAATATGTTAAGAATATATTAAATTAAAAAATAGTATAGTAAAAATAAAAATACTAAATATATAAAGAGTAAAATATTTAGTATAATTAAAATATATTGAATTTGGAAATATGTTAAATGTGAAAATCAATGTTTGATTCAGACGGAAATAAAACCCCAAACTAGTTGGTTATAAGTGGTCAAATTACCTTAAACCATTGCAAAAAAACAACAACAAAAACAATCACCATTAGCACAAAGTCTTCAATCAATTCCACTGAGATTTCTCGTTAGTATTCGCTTCATAAAAAAAGGAATAATCAGAAATGAGATCTCGTCAAACTCATTTTAAGACCTGAAGTTGGAGAAGAAACAGCTTTATAGTTCAAGGAAACGTTCACCGCTATGAACTCTATTAAATCTCCTGAGCCGTGAAAGACAATCTGTATGTTCTTCGTCTGATCTCTGACCTCTTTAAACTCGCTTTAGTCTCTAATATGCTTTTTTTGTAGATGGATTTATAAATGAGGATAAAGGCTGTTGTTTGAAGAGCTGAGTTTAATCAGTTTCTCCAGCACTATTGTGGTAATGTTTAAAGGGATACAGCTATGGAGACCCCATCAAAATTGCTGTATCTCTTTTAGCAACAAACCACTATTGTGAAGACAGAAGGATATGTTTCATCAGGACACACACACACACACACAAACACACACACACACACACACACACACACGTGCTTATTAAATCTGTGTTTGTGTGTTTGTTTAGGCTGCACTGATGCTGATCTGAGAAGTTTAGCCTCCAGACTCAAAGACTGGTTTGGGGTGTTACACACAGACGCAAACCGAGACCTGAAGGCCAGCACCAGTGAAGCTGCACAAGGACGTGAGTGTGTGTTTATTAATTACACAAATGAGTTCACAGCCAATGCTAGTCTTTTCAATACATTTTATTAATATTGCTGCTGTCTTATTTATTTGACCTATTAAAATAAGTTTATATGACACTCATTTTATTAGGATTTATTTTATTTTTATATATATTTATTTATTTTGCCTATAAACACAAAAAAATATAGCACAATGACAAAATAACACTCAGTTATACTGTCAGTTCTGTGTAAATCAGAAAAAAACATATTTTACATATTTTACAACAGAAGATGTCCAGTATTATGTACAATTAAACACTCATTTAATAATTTTTATTATTATTTTTATTATTATTGTTGAATTTTTCTTCTTTTTGTTCTTTTTCTATGATTTACATGAGCTCCTAAGTCAGCATTTCTTTTATTATTCGTTTATTTTCTTTAACAAAATTATTTCACCTAGCAAAACCCAATAAATATAGCACAATTATTATTATTTTTATTATTTTATTATTAATATTTTCATTATTATTATGTTTTTATTATTATTATTATTATTATTATTATTATTATTAATAATAATAATAATAATAATAATTTTATTATTATTATTATTATCATTACTATTATTATTATTATTATTATTATTATTATTATTATCATTATTAGTATTATTATTATAATTATTATTATTATTACTTTTATTATGGTTATTATTATTATTATTATTACTTTTATTATGGTTATTATGATTATTATTTTTTTAATTACTATTATTATTACTATTATTATTATCATTAGTAGTATAATTATAATTATTACTTTTATTATTGTTATTATTATTATTATTATTACTATTATTACTATTATCATTACTATTATTATTATCATTAGTAGTATCATTATAATTATTACTTTTATTATTATTATTATTATTATTATTATTATCATCATTAACAACATTGTTGTTTTTGTTCTTATTATTACTATTATTATTAATTACAAATTTTTATTAAAATTAAAAATAATCACTATTATTATTGTTTTTATTAGTAGTAGTAATAGTCATAGTAGTAGTAGTAGTAGTAGTGAATAAGTTTACAAATAATAATATAAATTATAATTTGACTTAATTGGAATTAATAATATATTATACATTACGAATTTTAAATAATTATTTTATTACATCATTATAATTAGGATAAATTATGTAATTATTTGTTATTTGCAATTGCATTGTTTTAAACTAGTGTTAAAATGAAAGTGCTTTTAAATCTCTTTCTCTCCTTTAGGTTTCGACACAAGCATTTTACCCATCTGTAAAGATTCTCTCGGCTGGATGTTCAACAAGCTGGACATGAACTATGACCTCCTCCTCGACCAATCGGAGCTCAGTGCCATTTACCTGGACAAATACGAGCTGTGCATGAGGCCGCTGTTCAACTCCTGCGACTCCTTTAAAGATGGAAAACTGTCCAACAACGAGTGGTGCTACTGCTTCCAGAAACCCGATGGTGAGTTTGCAAAAAAGAGGTATAATAAATCACATAAGCTTATTGGGATGATCTTGTTTATCTCTGCTGTTAAATTAAATGAAACTGTATGTTTCTTCAGGCATGCCATGTCAGAACGAGATGAACAAGATTCACTCTCAGAGCCGAAGGAAGACTCTGTTAGGTAGGTGGATTTGATGGACAGGTGTTAACCCCGCTCCTGAGACCCTGTATACAGTTGAAGTCAGAACTATTAGCCCTCCTGTTCACTTTGAATTCTTTTATATTTATTTCCAAGAAGATTTCTGAACATCATAGTTTTACTAACTCATTTCTAATAACTGGTTTCTTTTATCTTTGCCATGATGACAGTACAGAATATTTGACTAGATTTTTTTTTGGGGTGCTTTCACACTTGTGAATCGATTCAGTTGTTCTGAAACAGAGATTATAATTGTTACATTGTTGCTGTTTGCTCTTGGAGCGGTCCACTTTCAAACTGCAAAGTTTCTAATCGGACCAAAAGAGCTAAAACAAGTCACGTGTGAGTAAACTCTCCTCACATTGGTCAGAGTGTCAGGGTTTATTTTGCAGAGTCCCGCTCAGCTGTCAGGAGAGGTGGTGGTTTGGTGGTGATTGACAGGGTGCGCGCGCGACGTGTCTGAGGAGAGATGCGGTGGGGAGGGGTGAGAAGGGTGCGCGACGATGCCTATTTGTGGACCGGGAGGGAGACGCGAGATTACCGGGAGATCATCACTCGTTTGCGGGCATCCGGAGACTCGCGAAACTTCCCACCATACTCGTAATTCTCTCTTCATATAGCCGTAAGCCTATTACATATCCATAAAACACAGTGATATAACCGCGCTCGGATCGGATCGCTTTCTCACTGCAATCGATCCGCTCCAGAGTTCGTTTCAATCGAGCCGAGACCACCTCATTCAAGCGATCTCGGAGCGATTACTTTGGCGCGGAACAGAGCGCGATTGCCCTGTTCACATATGCCAATCGAACCGCGCTAACTGGGCAAACGAGATACATTCCGAAACAAAAGTGTAGGTGTGAAAGCACCGTAAGATACTAGTATTCAGCTTAAACTGGCTCATTGGTTTGTCCTGCACTTGTAACATGAATATTGCTCAAGGGGGCTAATAATATTGACTTTAAAATGTCTTTTAAAATTCCAAACTGCTTTCATTCCAGCCGAAATTAAACAAATAAGACTTTCTCCAGAAGAAAAAATATTATAGGAAACACTGTGAAAAATTCCTGAATCTGTTAAACATCATTAGGGAAATATTTGAAGAAGAAATAGAAAATTCACAGGATTTTGTTCTCTGGAAGCGCCTGAGCAGGCTTTTTCCGTGCATATAGCACATGTACAGTATGTTTATAAAGTTTCTTGTGGTCACAAAGGTTTGGTTAATGAGAAAGAAGTGGTTTAATCTCAGCTGGCCATTTATGTTTGATTGTTGTTGATCTATAATGTTGTTTCTGTGTGTGTGTGTGTGTGTGTGTGTGTGTGTGTGTGTGTGTGTGTGTGTGTGTGTGTGTGTGTGTGTGTGTGTGTGTGTGTGTGTGTGTGCGTCTGTCTGTCTGCAGGAGTGTATGTACCGCGCTGCACTGAGGACGGTTATTTTAAGGCCACTCAGTGTCACGGCAGCACCGGTCAGTGCTGGTGTGTGGACAAATACGGCAATGAGCTCGCAGGATCCCGCAGACAGGGCAACCCTACCTGTGGTAAAATTTCAAACACACATTGCACACACACACACCATTAACCCAACCCTCAAAGTAAACCATCTGAATTTTTACTTCTTTAAATGACTTTATTCTGTTCAATTTCTAATCATGTTTGCACATGGGGACATCTATTTTTGTCACCCAAAGTCCAGAGAAGGGCCAGACAGAATCTGCAGACATTTTTATCGATTTCTGTGCAGAATTTTGTGAAAAATCTGCAGATTTATGCAGGATGATTTTGGAAATATCGTAACTAAAAACCTAATGTATGAAATATAAAAATAATCGCTGTTTTACTTTTCTTTTAATGTTTACAATGCAAATCCAATTAGATCAATTTATTCAACCCAAGCTCATTTTGGAAACGTAGCCCCGCGGACGTTTCCGGAGTCCATGATTTACGTGGCCGGAGGTACGTATGGCCGCATTTTGTTTTTTTATCGAGCGAACGCTACGGGGCGGTGTGACACTGCTCCTCCTCTTCGCGCTCACCGGCTCATCTCCGTGTGGAGGGCTTTCCCACAGTAAACAGTTTGTCCGCTTAGCTCGCAGTGTTTAGTCGGCAGAGCGGAGGCCCGGAGGAGGAGGAGCCGGCCACGGTGAAAACTGGGATCAAGTCCAGGGAAAAGAGGTTCCAGAAATCAGGTAAGATGAAAAACAGAATCCAAAAAATAAAAGCGAACGAGTTTGCGACGGGGCGAGATCCGAAAATGCGGTCAAAATCGGACGAGGGCTTTTGCTTTTTTTTCTGGACGGCTTTTGCAAATCGTCGCTTGGGTTTAGGGGAGGAGGGTGGCTGGGTCGGCCGATTGGCCGGCCGCCCATTCGATCATTCAGTCATTCAGCCAGTCAGTCGGACGGACGGTCGCTCTACAGCGGCCTCCGGCGGCTTTCACGTGAAAACATCGCGGGCGCGAACGGCGCGCGCTCCCGAGAGGCATTCGGGATGCAAAAAAGCACGCACAGCGGCCTCTCGCAGATTAGCGTAAACAAAAACTGCTCAAATACATACCTCCCGTGACGTATTTCGCGGTCTCCAGAAACGTCTGCGGGGCTACGTTTCCACAATGAGCCCGGGTTGAATTTATTTGGCAAACAAAGCAAATCTCTCATTTAATATATCTACTAAAAGACAAAAAAATATGACTTTACAAACTGTAATGTAAATAAAAAATGAATATTTTCACATTATTTATATATATATATATATATATATATATATATATATATATATATATATATATATATATTATAGCTGGGTAAAGATTAGTCACTTCTAAAATAATAGTTTGTTTGATGTAATATAATTAAATTATATTTAGCTATAAAACATCCATGTTTATAATAGAACACACATTTAACATACATTTAAATATCTGGGCAAAAAAAAGTTTAGTATAGTTTAGTTTTTAGGTATTATGTATTTATGTATTACAGTTAGATAATATATTAGTACTATTACTATCCTATACTATTTTTAAGTTTGTTAGCTGTGTGCGTGTCTGTGTGTGTGTGTGCAGTCCTGACATCTGACGCTCCATTATTCAACAGCGTTTCCTGAGTTCTCTGTCAAAATGTATAAAATATCCTCTTTTATATATAATGAATGATCTTCCCCAGAACACACACCTTCTATTTCATCTCCCCGTGTGTGTGTGTGTGTGTGTGTGTAGAGGAGGATCAGGAGACATCTGGAGATTTCGGCAGCGGCGGCGGCGCAGTCATTCTACTTGACGACCAAGAGGAAGAAGAGTCTGCACAGAGTGGGCGTAGCCGACAGAAAGAGAGGCGGGGTCGACTCCACCCCCGCGGGGCCATCGAAGACGACGAAGACGGAGAGGACGACGAGTTTGGCTACGTCTGGTAGCTCCGCCCACCCATCTTCCGCTAATTAACCAGGGACCCATGTTAAAAAATGCACAGTTCTGAAGCCATTCCAGCTCCGCCCCCTTGGACACACACACACACGCCCCCTTTTTCCAGCCCCGCCCTCATTCTAGATCTGAACTCATTCATTCTCTCTGTCTTTCTTAAGCCTCCTCCTCATGTTCTGTCCTCTGTTTTTTTAAAACTCCCGCTCGCTCTTGTGTTCTAGACGCCTCTCGGGGGCTCTAGATGGTAGACGTGCATGACAAGATCGTTCAGGCTCCTCAACACTTCTACATAAGATCTTTTTAAACAGGGGTTAGGTCTCAGTGGCAGTATGCATGAACGCCACTGCAGAAGATGACGTCTGAGATCTTCAAGGGTGAGGATCAGGTGGGCTTAAAGTCAAACGCGCACTACACGACTGAAGCTCATCAATGATTCATGTCATAAATCTGCCACTGGAGGATGGAGATCGAAGGGAAATCACAGCGCATATGTTCTGTTTGCTGCGAGGCACGTTGTTAATATTTACAGATGCTACGATAATGCTAGATTTAATCGCATCGGAAAACAGCAACGGCAAGAAAGAATGCAGATTTTCAAATTTGTTTTATTTTTTTCTTGGTTCCTTCAATTGTTTAAATGACCTTCCTGTGGTTTTTGTCTCTTGTTGACGTATGTAATCCTGTTATTGAAACATGGGGAATGTGAGCAGTTGAATATAGTGCACAACACAAGAAACTGCAGTGTGTACGTCTGTAAAGTGTGATGAGCTTCAGTCGGGTTGTGTATGATTGACCTGCTACTCTTTTCACATCTGTTTACTATTACTGCAACTGTAAATTCTGCTTTGTTTTCTATCGAGCTTATTCTGCGATACGGATGGGCGTTTTTAACACCAACCTTATTTCACCAAGTAGGACATGTTCCTTGATTAGAATCTTTGTTGATCCTGGAACAACATTTTAATCAACCCATCGGAATTACGGGATAGGCTTGTTTGTTATCCAACTATTATTCCCCTCTGATTTTGTGAATAATTTACAGTTATGGTTGCGTTTAGGGGTCGTGAAATATATATTCAAAAAGGCGGCAACACCAAAGCTGCAAAAATACCAATTTATTAAATTACAAAGGCTGATACCATAGATATATACACTAGATATCGCATAGGGACCCTGAACATGCGTCAATAGCGCCGCCACATTGGTACAGTGCTCCCAGGACAAATGTCGTTCAACCGCACTAGACAAGACAGTGTTATTACGTGAAGATGCGGGACTTTAGCGATGTCTACGGGTGTAGGAACGAGCAAACAAAGAAAACAAAGCACAAAGGCAAAACATTTCATAGGTAATATTAAGTTTTTTTTCTGTTTTTGTATGTTCTGAACTTTTGTGCTAATCAGGTCACGTTATTGATAAAACAGTCACTTACTGCATTCACCATAAGGCAAAGCAGCTCCAACTCGCACTAAACACTCGGCTTATGATAGTTTTGTTGAATAATATCAGCAAACAATGCAAAAGAGATATGACAACGAGATGCTGCGCTGCCAGAAACTTGTATTATTGTCAGCTAACGTTAGTGAAAGAGTCGTTCGGGGGATTCATTCACAAACGAATCGCTCCCTCCGTCAGTATGAGAAGTGAAAGCAGGAGAGGAGCTGTGTTTCAGGACATGATTATATTAAATTTAACAGGGAGGGTGAATAGTACATTTCTGTACACACAAACACAAGATTTTTGTCAGGAATGCCCGTGCGGTCATTGATCCATCAATGTAGAAAAGTGATGTAAAATTATAATTTTCGCAATTAGAAAAATAATTACATACTAACATCCAGGAAAACTCCCGATCACAGATATATGTGTATATGTGTATATCTCTGGCTTTGGATGGCCACAGTCCTCCACTGTACCTTGGTCCCGCATTCATTTCAAAGGAGCGCTACCCTGTAGCAAGATGGCGGCGCCATTGACGCATTCCTTCCAATAGACAACAATAGGCCAGGCGACATCTAGTGTACATATATATGGGCTGATACAAGGCGTCTAACGTTTCGAGCACACGGCTCTCCATCAGACAGTAGCCCCTTTCACACAGTGATACCGTTAAATATCCGGAAAATTTCCGGAACGACTTTACCGGTATATTCAAAAAAGCGCTGTTCACACAGGCGAGGACGTTACGGAAATTTTCCGGAAAAGAGCATTCACACATCCATTCCAAAATACCGGTAAATTCTGACATCATTCACCACAAATGAGCTTTAAACGGCTGCGCTTGTATTTGTAAACATTTGACTAAATTACAAACTCTGTTGATGATCAATATTGTGAACAACTTTCGCAGGATCACTTTCTCATGTCGAGATGTTCATAATATGTGCGTGTGCAGGCGCTCACAGGCTGTTTCATGGGCACACGCAAAGCTTGAAGGTAAACAAACAACGGCTTATCATAAGCATCTCATCGATGATTATTTACACAGTTGGCATTAAGAAGAACATATAAACATGATCTGACTAACTTCTAGCAGCTAAATGTGTCTGGAAAAATATTCAAAGGCTTTTATTCTCATAAACCGCGCGGACGTAAATGCGTCTGACTGTTGTGATTGGCTAAAGCAGACGTCTTACGTCAGCACGTTCTAGACGTGCACGCGCTTATTCCGGAAATATTCCTTCTGCATTCACACAGCGCAGCATTCCGGCAAATTGCCGGTAATGTTACAACTTCTCTTTCCGGAAAATAGCCAGAACGAATTTACCGGTATTTTCAAAAAGGACCTGTTCACACATACAACCTTTCCGGAAAATTGCCGGTAATTTTCCGGAAAGGTCTGTATGTGTGAAAGGGGCTAGTGTTCATCACAGTATGTTGCTCCTTTTTGTACACTTCCAGATCAAATGATCTCGCACTTTATCTCACAACAAGAAAAATAGAAAGAAACACCCATTTATAAATTGTACAACTTAAATATTCAAAGCGAAAATACAGAAACAAACCATAATATTCTTACACCATACCATAATATTAACAGTGTCTTCTTTTGTGCTCAACAGAAAAAAGTAACTCGTAAATGTTTGGAACCACCTGACGGTGACTAAATAGTGTGTAAATGTTCATTTTTAGGTGAACGATCCCTTTAAGAGTCGCCTGGAGCAGTTGCTTTGTTCTTCGGTATTCATCAAAAGAATACGGAAATGAGTTTGTGTTTAATTTCAAAGTCCAAGCATGTTTGCAGGATCCAGTAATTGCAGTAATTCTGACAGCATGTGAACGCGTCGGCTGTGAGCCTGATATCATCATTTGTTTGTTGTTTTGAGCTGATGATTTCGTTTCAAAGCATCACATTCTGTTTTAGTTCTGTTTGGCGTTATGGACTCTGAGTGTTTAAGTGGACCGTGACCTTTTGCGTCGACTCTTTTTGCGGTTTGTTCAGTGAGTTTGGGGCTTGACAGAATTCAGAAGCGATCAAACGACTCGTCGGCCTGACCTTTTCAAAGCATTACCGAACGCTTCCTCTCGCAGAAAAACAGAAGGCGAATGGAAAAAGCTGTCGGCGTGACGCTCCGCGAGATGGATTTCGGGTGTTTGTTAGCACATCCGCTTTCCAGTTGTGAAAATGGCTCTGGGCCCTGGAGTCACGTCTGCCTCCAATAATTTATCCCGTTCTGCATTCCTCATTTGATCGAATTCGAAATAGTTTGATCTGACCCAATCTGTCAAGCTTAAACAGTTTTAGAAGCACACATGAGGTTTGTACGGCTGGTGGAAACTGAGTCATGCTCCTTTTTGGCAGGTTTAACAACCTCCGCTTGCTTTCACGTTTGCTGTTATCTACAAAATAAAAGCTTATTTATTTTTGTCATGGAATCAAAACGAGAAAAAAAAGTAAATGCTGCTTTTTCTCTCACAATTTTTGCAAATCAGTTCTGATTTTTAATATGCAAACTTGATCCTGAGGAGAACATAAATATTCAGAACTGTGATATGTGGAATTTTAAGGTGGAAAAAAGTCTGAGTTCACAGGAAAAAAGCAATTGTGAGATTAAAAAAAAGTTTATTATGATAGGTTTCAATTATACGAGACACTTTAGAATAATGGTTCATTTGTTAATGTATTTACTAACATAAACTCAGTATGAATAATTTTTAAATATTTTTTTTTTTTACATTAAGTTGTTTTTTGACATGCACCCATATCAGCCTGTTGTTGGAGACCCCCTAAAACCAAAATATGACCTTTTTAAATGCATAATAGGGGCTCTTTAAGTAATTTAAGTATTACATTTCAAAGTAGTGCTTGTCAATATTAGTTTTTGCATCCTGAGTTAACATGAACTAACATTACTTCACTTAAATAACATTAATAAACATGAATAAATACAGTAATAATTGCTTCACTAATAGTTTGATCATGTCAGTAAATACATGAACTAAACAATCTTTATTGCAAACTGTTATCAAAATTTCCTTTTATTCGTAATTATTTATTCTGTGGCTGAAACAATCCTCCATTCAGCTTTTGCTTTGCTTACATTTTTTTTTTTAATCTCTCCGCTTGTGCTCAGCATCGCTCTCAATCCCACGATCCACCACTCGGCTCCTATAGAGAATGAACTGGAGTGGGATGATCCGCAAACAGCGCAGAAGAGTTTAGTGCCGATATCAGATCACAGCAGCTTAGTTCGGTTCCTGTACACACAAACACACACAGTCTTTCCTCACTCGTGTAAGTGTGAGGGTTCTTTGAGGCATGAGTTTTATTCAGTGATCGTAAACGCCGCCCCAGATGGATTATAGGAAGCGTTTCACACCCAGAGGGGAGGTTTCTGGGCACTCCTGAGGGATTGTGGGTAACAGAGGAACGAACTGATGAGCTTATGGCTTCCTAACACCTTTTATTCTCCTCTTTTCTCCTGATTTCCGCTCTGCACCTTTTGGTTCCCCATGGAAATTATCGGTTATCTTGGAGTAGGATCACATTTAATAGATCGGGAATAAATAATCAGAATCATTCCAAACCTGTATGATCAGTTTTCTTTCTGTTAAAAATGCTTGAAAGAACTTTTACAAATGACAAAAACACCACTTTATAGTTCTATTGAGACTTTTAGTTGTGCAAATGGTTCTTTACAGTGGACAATGTTCTTTAGATTTGGATTCTTTACAATAAAGAACATGTGGTTTATGAATTTACTAACACGAACAAGCAATGCAAATCATTTATTACATTATTTATTCGTCTTTGTTAAAGTTAGTTAATGGAAATACAGTTTTCATTGTTTGTTCATGTTAACTCAGTACATTAACTAATGTTATTACACCATCTGGTATACTTCACTTCTAATTGGTCATTTCAGCGACATTTCAGTGTATGTTATTCCCATTTGACAACTCCTAAATAACACAGGCTCATCTGGGAATTTGGAATAATCTTGACCTGCAGCGAAAACCTTTAAATCCATATACTTACTTCCTCATTTGTATGTTTCTGCTTGTCTGTAACACTGCTGATTTGGACTGTTTAGTGCCATCTTGTAACTGAATAATATGTAGGTCAGTCTATGCTCAATCAATGACTATAGAATACACAAGATGTGTCACTCATATAGTTTTGAATGGGGAAAAGTGAATAAATCATCAATATGGCGACTGAAGCCCTGCCTTCTAGTACTGGAGCCCAGTGTTGTCAACTTCGTTGCTATATTTAGCGACTTTTCAGACCCCCTTAGCGGCACTTATTTTAAAAAGCGACTAGCGACTTTTTTTTTTTTTTTTTTGGTGTTTTGGAGATTGTTATAGACTCTCATGTGTCCATACACCGTTCCTACCCTACACAATGAGCTGCGGGTGATGGCTTCGGCCCCTTCCCCACCTCACAGTCCTCGTACAGCAGCCCAGTCCTCCTACAGTATACACTCCCACCTGCAGCCCGAGGGCAGATCTCTGCGTATCAACAGTAAATGATTTAGCACCACGAGTGTGAGGTATTTCCCTTGTGCAGTCGAACCGATCTGCTTCTCCTCTGTTTTCAATGTAACAAATGAATTTCACCATTATTATTTTCTTGTTCACAACCACAGATATTTCAGTGACAGTTTTGGAACTTGTCTGAGTTTATTACATCTGAGAGATTCGGTACACATCTATACCGATATACTGTATTGAAACAGCAATACATTTAGTTCGATTGACAAGCGTAGTGCAAATATAAAAACCCCTTTATTGACCAGGGGCTGTTAAACAAACAGAAACGGTTACACATGATGACGTCAGTAATATGCAACTTGACGCATGACTTAATCTAGTGACATTTATTGACTTTTTAGGCAGAACTTAGCACCTTTCCATTGAAAATAGTTGGCAACACTACAGAAGCCAATCATCAGTCACTATAGACTGAGGACTCTCTGGGTGAGAGGCTGGGACCAGATGTGAGTTTCTGCAGATTTTGTATAATTTGAACGAAATAAAACTAAAAAGACAGTCGTTGTTTAATGTTATTGGTGATTCCTAAAATGAAATTTGACTGTAAACTTGGCAAGCAATTTAGGAAAATTTGATGTTTCCCCATTCAAACGGAATGCCCGAGCATACTGAATGAGAGGCATTTCAAAGATAAATAAATAAAATATAATATTCCCTCAGTACAATATAATTTAGCAAAGTAGCCATGTAATAAGCAGGATAAAGTACATCCAGGGGGTTGTTTTGGCATAATAAAGCCCTTCAGTCTTACACAACCCCACATTAAGAAATGCAACTCAAATTTATATACTTATATCCTCATTCTTGTCTGTCACACCACTGTTTTTGACTGTTTGGTGCCATTTTGTGAAGGAATAATATGTAGGTCAGTCTATGCTCTATTTAGCCTCTTCATTTCTGTCAGCTTTGTATTTTTGACAACATCTTGTGACTGACTAATACACAGGTTAGTGCAATGTTCGATAAACACCATCAGCAGTTTTAGTTTCTGTCAGCTTTACGTTTATTTACAGAATTAATCAAATATAATGTCTAAGAACAATGCCATTTATTAAAATAAACATGTAATAAGCAGGATAAAGTACATACAGGTGGTTGTTTTGGCATAATAAAGCCGTTCAGTCTTACACAACCCCACATTAAGAAAAGCAGCTATCAAATCACATTCACATTTTATTAAATGTATTAAAAGCATTAAGATTTTACAGATTAAAATGTCATACAGGTTTGGAACACGATGGTATTTCTTGATATATCCCGAGATAAGCCACATTAAGCCATTATTTATTGATTTTAGTTTTATTTCAGCTAATTGTGCAGCTCTATCCCAATGTATTAACATCAGTCCTCCATTTCCTCCATTCTGAATCAGTCCATCTCTCTCTCACTCTCAGATGTTATCATGATGAGCACAGAACACTCACACACATACACACAAACCCACTTACACACATGCAGAACTGCATTATGGACTTCTGATGATGATAATGATGACCTTTGAGGTGACCTCTCCCCTCCTCTAGTGCTGCTGTGTGTCTGATGCCTGGCCTGCAACTGTAAACTCCCTTCCCGTCCCGTCAGTCCACTTCCTGTCCAGCCTCTGCCTGCTTCGCTCCTGTACAAAGGTGCAATAAAAGCTTGTTCTCCCTTATTTTACTGCACACACAGACACACACACACACACACACACACTCACACACAGGTGACCCGAGCGCTCACACCTGCAGCTACAGATGAAACAGTCGATGGCCATATTTGCAAGAGTTTCCTTTGTTAATTCTCTATATTTTTTACTCTGTAAAGACAATAATTAATGTGTAAAAAAGAAAAGAAAACAAGAAAAATGCTGAATGTTCAACTGGAGATGTGATTAATGACGTCATGTGGCTTTGTCCATTTGCCTTGCCTGAGTCTGGATGTGTAAAACCCTCATGTGGTCCTGAGTTCAGTGTACAGACCCTCTCTCTCTCTCTCTCTCTATCCGTCTGTCTCTCTTTCCACCGTCACAGTGCCGCTGTTCAGTCTGCCAGTCCAGATGGGTTTTAACAGCCGAAACTGATGTCTAGGTGCCTGATCAAACATAATGACAGTAAATGAGGTGAACACAGCATTAGTGGAATGAAAAGAACACCTGAAGGTTCTTTATTGGCGTCTGAGCTTCCATGAAGGAACTTTAACATTCTTTCTGTTCAACAAAACGTTCATTACAGTTATTAAAATCAAAGTTCTTTAAAGTCTGGAAGATTCCAACACAATCTCACGTAACTTTTTGATTTAGTGGCTAATTCGTATGAATTCGTACAATCTAATTCGTACAATTTAGTACGATTTGCTTATCCCCCAATGACGGTTGGGTTTAGGGGTGGGGTTAGGTGCCACTCCTTCTTTTTAAAATCTTACAATTTCGTACGACTGAACTCGTACGAATAAACCACTAAACTGACAAAACATAAAATACTTACATTTTCTCGTGGGATCAGGCTGGAAATGTTAGTATGTTGATGTAGTTCAAACTTAAAGTTTCCATGAAATCCAAACTAACCATATTGAATTTGTTAGCTCACATTGCTAGTTTGGTGAACAATTTGTGCATCTCATTAAGAAAAATAACAATAGTGTGCCCTTATAATCTTTAATTGAAATCCGAAATCAGATTTTTTTTTTCAGTTAAACTGTCAGATTAAGTATATATAAGCAAATGGGTGTGGCTAACATACTTAACCACACCCCTCCAACTGTCAGTTTTGACAACGCAATCTCACGGCAATACATAACTTTTTGATTTAGTGGCTAATTCGTATGAATTCGTATGATCTAATTCGTACAATTTAGTACGATTTGCTCAACCCCCAATGTAGGTTGGGTTTAGGGGTGGGGTTAGGTGCCACGCCTCCTTTTTAAAATTTTACAACTTTGTATGACTGAACTCGTACGAATAAGCCACTAAACTGACAAAACATAAATATCTTAGCAAATGGACGTAGCTAACATACTTAACCACGCCCCTCCAACTGTCAGTTTTGACAATGCAATCTCACGCCAATTTGTACGTTTTTGATTTAGTCGCTAATTCGTATGAATTTGTACATTCTAATTCATACAATTTAGTACGATTTGCTTATCACCCAATGACCAGGGCTTAATTTGTGCCAAAATACGCCAGATCCATTCATTCATTCATTCATTTTCTTGTCAGCTTAGTCCCTTTATTAATCCGGGGTCGCCACAGCGGAATGAACTTATCCAGCACGTTTTTACGCAGCGGATGCACTTCCTGCCGCAACCCATCTCTGGGAAAGGATCCAGATCCAGCACCTCTGAAATCTGATCTGGCACCTCATTTACCAATTCCCTTCCTTAACCGCTTTTCATTTTCACTTTCTTCCACAACTCCCCAACCCTCCTCATCTTCATCTGCGCCACCCCCTTCACTCCTGGTATCCTTTTCAAAAATACATTTTTGTTGGATGAAAATTAAATTACCCACAAAACTGCCAAAACGTAAAATATTAACTCGCTTGTAGCAAACTAACAGTAAGAGGGTTGACAATATTGTGGCTGAAGCTCTCAAAATGACATCATCAGAGAAGGAACCAATCCAAACTCTGAAGCAAATGCTCAGACCAAAACAAATATTTTTTCAGTGGATTAACTTGCACAGATGAATCATTCACCTAAAGAATAACAATGTGCGCGAGCAAATTAAACACTATATTTTTATTTCACACAGATATTAAAGACCCTTTTTTTCTGTGATATCATTGCAATAACTCCTTTGGTACCTTAATATCTTGTATTTACCCAAATATATAATTTACAGCATATATTTGGGGTAAAAACAAAATTACTTATTACAATGTTTGTTGAAAATTAGAAGCAACACTAAAGAATATTTCAATGACGTCAAGTGATGTCAATGCAAAAACCCATTTCAGGATCTTCTTTGTAAGAGTATATCTTATTTCTTCACGTATCCTCATTCTACTTTAAAAGTTCTGTTAAGTTAAAAAGTTTAGATTATTTAAACCTTCTTCTCATTAAAAAATAAAGTAGAGAGAGGATTTTTGAGGAATAATCCACTTGATTGCCCAAATAATAGCTAAATAACCACTGTTTGCTGGCGGCCTGGCGCTGATAGTCTTGTTGGCAGTGTACCAATACCAGTGTCTAGCGCCATTGTGTTTTGGATTGGCTGTCCTGAGTTTAAGTCCCAGCTCACATCCTGTCTCTTACCTACCAACGTGTATTCCTGTCAAACTACACTGTAAAAAAGCTGATTCGACTTAACAATATAAAGCAACTTGCTGCAGATGATGGCTCATTGGTTAACACGGTGGCCTCACAGCAAAAAGTTCACTGGTTTGACTCTCGGCTTGGGTCAGTTGGCCTTTCTGTGTGGAGTTTGCATGTTCTCCCCGTGTTGGCATGGGTTTCCTTTGGGTGCTTCGGTTTCCCCCAGTCTAAACACATGCGCTATAGGCCAACTAGATGAACTAAATTATCTGTAGTGTGTGAGTGTGTTTGGGTGTTTCCCAGTACTGGGTGGCGGCTGGAAGAACATCCGCTGCGTAAAACATATGCTGGAATAGTTGGCGGTTCATTCCGCTGTGACGACCCCTGAAAAATAAGGGACTAAGCCAAAGGAAAATGAATGAAGTTGCTGCAGAGTTTAGTTGACTTAACTTAAATCAAATCAAGCCCAGTACTTGGGTTAAATGTTGTCAAGTTTGCCTTACAATTTTAAGTTGACTTTCTTTTTTACAGTGTACTGTCATATCATAGCAAAAACAATCTTAAAATCTAGGTAATCACAAGTTTTGCATCATAAATAATGACCCGGTGAACCTGCTAGACGTGCTTCAGTGAGATCAGATGTTGTGGATCTTCACCAGCTGAACACCGGCACTGCTTCAGTGCTTTCTCTCTGTTCTCTGTGTTTTTCTGTCATTTTTCCCTTCTGATCGAGAGTCCCGGTGGATTGTTCTTGTTCTGGGCTGATTCCTTTTGATTTGTTTGGTTCGACTTTTTTCTTCTCTCTCTTGTTTTCTTCTTTTTTATTTGGAGTTTTAGCTGTAAAATGGTTCCTTGAGAAAATGTTTGTCTGAATAAAACTGGAGTTTGTCCTCGTCCACTTCTGCTCCATCTCTCTGTTTTCTTCTGCTCGCGTGTCTCTTTAGGAAACTAAATACTGAGACTTTACCAAGTTTGAGAAGAGTTCTCTCTTTTAAAAGGTTTTAAAATGGTAACAGGAAGTTTTCTAGAAGATTCTTGATCATCTAAAGTAGTAATATCCAAATGATTTGTGCCGTCAAAGCAGGAAACTACATATCTTTTCTTCCTTATTAAGATCTGCAGTGTAATGGATGATCAAAACAGGAACAAAAGGGTAGGATGAAGACTCGTTCATCACGGGCCAATCATACGCGTTTAGAGCCGGAAAAAAAATTGAACCGTTCATCTCTCGAGTCCTCGGGTTTGAGTCATTCTGTCACGTGATGAACGAACGATCATGGCTCCTATCTGCTTAGACTGTGCATTGATAAAGATTATATGTGACTGTCAGTGTAACGTGAATGAACCCCTGACATTTGAAGACATGAAGAGGTGAGCTGAGCAAGCAGACAAAAATGCCTTCATAGACAAAAGAGCAGGTAAACATTGAATTATTATTTTCTCCTTCTTATATTCTATTGATGACTTATATGTCGTGTGATCAGCCTTTTGGGCTAGTTGTAGATGTGTTTGGAAGCAATTCGTAACATTTTCATATTTTGGCAAATTGAACCAAATGAACGAAATGACTCGGAAAAAAGATTCGTTCATCTTGATGAACGAGACTCAAAGATCCGAGTCAGTAAAAGGATCCGAACTTCTCATCACTACGATTTACTAGCATCCATTTAGAAAATTGGGCTTGTTTCAATTGACGACTTAAGTCTCAGATCAGATTTAGCATGCAAAGTTTGTCCATTCACCGCAGAGCAGATTGAAATATGACTCTCATCTAGAAAAAAAAACTGCAGTCCATCCACACACAGCGACGGCTCATACACCCTAATATCATCAGTGATTTCCATGTAGTGATGTATCGATTGTTGTCTGAGACACCGTTTCCTGCGGATACGCCCTCAGAAGGGCACACTCGCCAGCCGCGCGCATCCGTCAAAGCTAATGATCTCCAGCGGACACGCACGACACTGTTCCTTTGTCTTCATTTGATAAGCTTTATTCACCCATTGATTTCATAAGACCCGATTTATACGCTTTAATTTATTAGGCCGGCAGAGAAATCCATTATTGTGTCAGTCAGTCTTCCTGCGTGTCGCCCACTCGTTTTTTTTTCCCTCTCTGGATTCTCTCCATTTAGGACGTGCTAACCGGCAGGGTTTCAGTGGGATTCTGGACAGTTCCTCTTGTTCCAAACTCTTTATTGAAGTGGGATCTCTTCACTCTCGGCTCCTCACCTCCGATAAAAGCAATTTCCAGCTGACAGCGGCCGCGGACTTTATTTACAGACGGTAACTTGGGAATTTGCACCATCTGGACTCCTTAAAATACCTGCATTGAACATGTCAATTTGTCCCCTTTCAGACGCCGTCAGAAGTGAAGAGAGAGATGCTTTCTGAGCTCTCCGGAGGATTGTGGGTAATCACAGCATATGCCAGAACGTGTGCGCTCTCTCTGTGAGTCAGACAGCGTTTGTGTTAGGCTTTATTATCCCTTATTATGGGCCAGGATGACAGAGCTTGAGCTTTGCTGGAGAGAATGAAAAGTTCAATTAGAGTTTTCTTACTTTTCTTGTCGATTTGTGTGTGGGTGACAATTTCCACCACAGAAAAAAAGACAAAAATGATTTTGAATATGATGTATGAAGGCAAAATTACCCAGAGATTTTCAAAAATTAAACTTTTCATAATTGTACTTTCGAAAAAAAAAAAAGTGTCTCAGTGTCAGAGTTACGCCCCATTCACACAGGGCTTCAGCGTCAACGCTTGACTGAAGCCGTGTGTGAAGTTGGGGCTGAAGCGATCGTCATAGCAGCGTCAGCCAATGAAATTCAGTTAGCAATAGGCCACTGTCTAGCTGGTGTATTTGCATACAGCGATCTGATTGGCTGATGCTTCTGTCGGCACTTGAAAAGTTGAGCTAGTCCCAACTTCTGCAGTGAACAACGCCTCTGAAGCGGCGTTTACGGATCCACAATGCAGTTCGGCAACGCCTGACGTCACCCATTCAAAGTGAATGGGAAGCGTTGACGCTGACGCCCCGTGTGAATGGGGCTTTGTCCCTTATTTATCAGGGGTTGCCACAGCGGAATGAACCGCCAACTTATCTAACATATGTTTACACAACAGATGCCCTTCCAGCTGCAACCTAGTACTGGGAAACATCCAGAGGAAGCCCACATCAACACAGAGAGAACATGCAAACTCCACACAGAAATGCCAACCGACCCAGCAGGAACTCGAACCAAATACCGTCTTGCTGTGAGGCCACAGTGCTAACCACTGAGCCACGTTTGTGAGTCTCTCCATACAGTTTGATAGAGTGTTCGCACCCGGAAGCAACTTCGCATGACGTCACACTTATAAAGTTAATGCTGACCCATAAGTGTGTCTGTAGCTCCGCCCTATTTTAAAAAGAGCACGATCTCATTTGACTTTAAAGCGGCAGTCACCAAAATGGTACAATTTGGATCAAAGCCTAAAAGGTCAGTTTTAAAGAGTAACAGGAAAAAAATGAGTTGTATTTTGAGCTCATACACTCTTTACGGGCAGCAGAGACTTAGGGTGCTTTCACACCAAGACTTTTGTTTCGTAGCCTGTCTTGTTTGCCCAGATAGCGCAGTTCTTTTGGCATATGTGAAACCACCAAACGCGCTCGGATCCACGCCGAAACAGTCGCTCCGAGATCGCTTAAATGAGTTGGTCTCGGCTTGATTGATACTTGATTGAAAGCGATACGATCCGTGCCCGGTTATATCACAGTGTTTTATGGATATGTAATAGGCATGCGGCTATATGAAGAGAGAATAATAAGCAGGGTGGGAGGTCATTCCACTCAAACCCGGTCGTCATGGTCAACTCCTCTCTGCGTCTTAAGTCTGCCGACGTACACCACGAGTTGACTGGACAAACTGGTTGCGGTGGGAAAGCCCTCCACACTGAGGTAAGCGGTAAGCCGGTAAGCGCCAAAAGGCAGCGTTCGCTTACCTCTGCTTACCATACGTACCTCCGGCTACACGATTCGCGGTCTCCCGAAACGTCCGCGGGACTACGTTTTTAGAATGAGCCTGGGCTGTACATTTTGGACCCAACCATTACAAATAACTAGGGATGTAACGGTATTGTAAATACCGTCATACCGCAATATTAATTTTTTTCGATATTACCGAAGTCGCATGACTCGGTAAAACTATAGATCTTCTGAGAAAATTTGCTCAGGCGAATGAAGCGAACGGGAGGTAGCGAAAACTACAATTGCCATCAGCCCATGCTTGACCATAATCCCTTGCGGTCTGTTGTCACTACAGATCCAGTAATGCGGAAATGGAGTGTGCTGCTAGAAGCGGGGATGAAAAGAGCTGGAAAACTCTAAGGCCCTGTTTACACTAATGCGTTTTAGTTTGAAAACGCATAAGTTTTGCTACGGTTTCGCCAACCGTCCACACTACGCCGGAGTTCTCGAGCGCCGAAATCGGAGCGTTTCGAAAACGCTGGAGAGGCCGTTTTCATTCTGAAACGCTGCTGCTCCGTCTCAGTGTGGATGATGGAAAACGGAGACATCTGAAAACGGAGGCGGGGCTGCAGACATTCGCCTCTCTGATTGGGGCTTTTCCTGAATATTAAGTAGCCTAACACACACAGTTCAGTCCTGCATTCTCTCCGTGTAAGTTCAGACTTCGCAAGTTTGATCAAGGCTGCAGTCTCTTCTTCTCAGTTTGATATGGAAAAGCAGACTATACCGAGGAAACGGGTAAATCTTCAAAGGAAACAGTGTACTTTATAACTTCATTCACATCACCTTGGCTACGTTGTTTCACTTTATCAACAATAAAATGTAAACATGATTTAAGGAACTGCCTATTTTCATTTTCATATTAGCAACTTAGACAGCAGACATGTTGAGGCGTCGTGCTGCATATATGAGCGTCATCTTCACTGTGTGGATATTTATAACAAAACGGAGCCGATAACAACTGCCTCCTTTCAATGTCAGTGAAAATACGAAACACACCCTCTCTTTTGCCAAAACACGTTACCTGAGAACAAGTAATAGATTCCAATGCCCAAAGTCAGGGAATATGTCGTTAGATAAAGACAACAAGATAAATGAAATATCCCGTTTAATAAATATAGTGAGATTAGATCCAGCGGGAGATGCTTGATGAGAAGTCCGACTAGCAGAGCTCTCATCTGTGTAGATGGGCTGAGTGTGATTAAATGTTGAATGTGATGAGTTTTCAACAATACTAAATTGAAACTTTATTGTTTTTACATGGTTTAATAATTTTTTGTTATTAAAATTGAAGTTCCTGTTTCAAAGCTTACAGATAGATGGCTAATTTGTATGTCATTGACACTTTTGGCACTTTTTTGGAGTATTTTCATAAGTTTTGTTTTTTCCTGTAAATGATTCAATAAATACCGTACCGTGACATTCATACCGAGGTATTACCGTACCGTGAAATTCTGATACCGTTACATCCCTACAAACAACACACCTTAACAGATCTTCCTTTCAGACCTGCACACCCATGGATGCAAATGTTTCTGCTATTTAAATGATAACACCTGCATTAGGCTGGAACTAGCCAAAAAACACTCGCGTCGCTCCTGGTGCCGCATTGCGCCAGGTGTATGATAGAACCCTTTTTGTCAAATGATTTACCTTTTTTTTTCTTATGGAGTGGAAATGAGCTGTGAGCTGTGTGTGTGTGTTAAGCGTGTCCTGATCCCCAGATATGGCAGAAGGTTACACAGGCTGAAGTTTAAGACTCTAAGTGTCTGGAGAAAATCCCCAGTCATAACCATGTGTTAATGTTTGCCTTGGCGAATTTCACTAACTAGCACGAGCTCATTCATATTGGACTGTGGATTGTGAGATGATAAATCGCGAGGTTTTTCAGGCCTAATGATGAAGTCTGCAGGTCCAATTCACCAGAGGACGTGCAGCTTCTCCTGTCCTGCCATATTAAAGCAGCACCACGGCCTCATTCAACCTGTCAGTCAAGCCAAAGAGACACTCAACTCCTGTTTGACCTTCACTGCTGGAATCACACGCATACACACACACTCTCTCATCCGCCTGCAGCAGTGTCAGGGTAACATGTACTGGCCGCAGATTCAACTGTCTGTAAAATGCCTATTTATATTTATGACACAGACTCTTAAATTCTTCATTAATCCACTTAATATTGCAGTGCTGAAGCGCCTCTCATCAGATGTGACAGGAATGATCTCCTGAAGATTACCAGAGAAAAAACACGGAGGAAATACACACTCACGCGGAGTCAATGACGAATCACTGGAAGAGTCTAGACTGAAATGCACGTGTCGGGTTGGTTTCATGTTGGTTTCATATGGCTTTGAGACTGTTGTAGATGTTTTATTTTCAACAAAATAAGAAGATCACTGGTTCGAGTCCTGGCTGGGCCAGTTGGCATTTCTGTGTGGAGTTTGCATGTTCTCCCTGTGTTGGTGTGGGTTTCCTTTTTGGTGCTCCGGTTTTAAATTAAATTAGCTAAATTGGACATAGTATATGTGTGTTAATGCAAGAATGAATGGGTGGTAACCTACCCAGTGATGGGTTGCAGCTGGAAGGGCATCCGCTGTTAAGGCGTTGCTAGGCAGTTGCTAGAGTGTTCTGAGAGGTTACCAAGGCATTGCTATGTGCTTGCAAAGGCGTTGCTAAGGTATTGCTAGGTGGTTGCTAGGGTGTTCTAATTGGTTGCTAGGTGGTTGCTAAGATGTTGCTAGGTAAGTGCTAAGGTGTTGCGAGGCAGTTGCTAATGTGTTCTGGGTTGTTGCTAAGGTGTTACTAGATGGTTGCTAGTGTGTGATAAGAGTGGTTGCTAGACAGTTGCTAAGTGGTTGCTAAGGCGTTGAAAGGCGGTTGCTAAGTTGTTGCTAGGCGGTTGCTAAGGTGTTGCTAAGGTGTTGCTAGGTGGTTGCTAAGGTGTTCTAAGTTGTTAGGTGGTTGGAAGGGTGTTGTGAGTGGTTGCTAGGTTGTTGCTAAGCTGTTTCTAGGTGGTTGCTAAGGTGTTGCTAGGCAGTTGCTAATGTGTTCTAAGTCATTGCTAAGGTGTTGCCAGGGTATTGTGAGTGGTTGCTAGGTGGTTGCTAAGGTGTGGCTAGGCAGTTGCTAAGGTGTTGCTAGGTGGTTGCTAAGCCATTGCTATGTGGTTGCTAAGGTGTTGCTACGCAGTTGCTAAGGTGTTCTAAGTCATTGCTAAGGTGTTGCTAGGTGGTTACTAGGGTGTTCTGAGTGGTTGCTATGCAGTTGCTAGGTGGTTGCTAAGGTGTGTCTAGGCAGTTGCTAAGGTGTTCTAAGTAGTTCCTCGAATTAGCAAATAAATTAGCATGTTGCCAGCATGTTTCTAGCTTAAATTAGCATGTTGTTAGCATGGATCTAGTATGGATTAGCATGTTGCTAGTAAGATGAATATGTTTGTTAGTGTGGATTTATTTGTTAGTATGTCCAATGTAAAGTCAATGGCAGTTTTTTATAATGGAATTCTATGGGACAGTTGCCAGGGTGCCATAAGTGGTTGCTAGGATGTGGCTAGAAAGTTAAAATGTCATCAGTGATTGGCAGATTGGTAGTCGGAGTTAAATGAGCCCAACCTTAAGTCTGTAGGACAGTCTGGCGCAAAGTTATGAGGTCACAAAGTTTGGTCCAATGTTAAATCAATGGCACTTTTCAAAATTTTCCTGGTCAGTTTTTGGAAAACCGTCAGTCGGATCAGTTGGAAAAGATATAGCAACTCGAGTCAGACCAGTTTGGAGGTCTGGAGCAAGTTTGGTGGTTGTAGTATAAACGGTCTAGAAGGAGATGCATGTAGAAATTAGTCTCAGAAGAAGAAGACGGAAGAATAATAGGTTTATGTAGTTCGTTCATTGATTTTCTTGTCGGCTTAGTCCCTTTATTAATCCAGGGTCGCCACAGCAGAATGAACCGCCAACTTATCCAGCAAGTTTTTACGCAGCGGATGCCCTTCCAGCCGCAACCCATCACTGGAAAACATCCACACACACATTCACATACACAAACACTACGGATTTTAGTTTAATTTAGCCTACCCAATTCACCTGTACCGCATGTCTTTGGACTGTGGGGGAAACCAGAGCACCCAGAGGAAACCCACGCAAAGGCAGGGAGAACATGCAAACGCCACACAGAAATGCCAACCGAGCCGAGGTTCGAACCAGCGAGCTTCTTGCGACCTTGAGGCGACATCACTACCTACTGCGCCACTGCCTCGCCCCGGTTTATGTAGTTTAACAGTATATTAGCTTCCTCAAGCCACCATGATAACAAGCTCATAAGAGATATATTCAATCTTTTAAAATTTAAATTCAAGCCACTCGTGTGGTGAAATTAAAACGTAACATGCCTATAACAGAACACAAGTATTAATGATCTGAGACTAATTTATTAAAGGCTGTTTTATGTTTCAGCGCACAGGAATTCTTTGATTTTTCATTCAAAAGACCCCACAAGCCCCAGCGCTGATATATATAAATATATTTTTCATGCTCCAGCAGCACACCTAGTCTCTATATATTTGATGGAAGCTTTTTTTTTCATGTATGTTTAAATAAATAAATAGGTCTGACCAAACAGAATGCGAGTGTGTCCGATCATGTCGAGCCTCTGATTTTGCAAACACACTTGAGTCCAGACTGAAACCTGTGTTATATGAGCCGAGGCTTAACATTTCATGCTGGTCTGTCTGTCACACGACTGAAGGTTCCTGGAAGACCTGATTCACTGAGCGCCGGAGTCCCCGGAGGGATTATATCAGTCTGAAAGCATGGTGAACTCAAGCCTGAAAGCCGAGCGGATGTCGTCTCTCACCCCTGAAATAACCCGCATCCACCTGAAGCACAAATAACATCCTCCGAGAGCTGGACGAGAGCAAACCAAGCCTGAAATACTCAGTCTGTCACTGCCGCTCACCACTGATGATGATGATGATGAAAGAGAAATCCAGACATTCACTGATGGAGGTGTGTATGCAGCGAATGCCCTTCCAGCCACAACCCAGTACTGGGAAACACCCATATGCACTCACATTCACACTAATAAACTACAACCATTTTAGTTTATTTAATTCCCCTATAGCGCATGTGTTTGGACTGTGGGGGCAACCAGAGCACGCGGAGGAAACCCACGCCAACTGGCCCAGCTAGAACTCAAGCCAGCAACCTTCTTGCTGTGAGGCGACATTGCTAACCACTAAGCCACCATGCCAACCCTTTTTTTAATATATTCTTCTTCTCTGCGATGATCTTGATCATCTCTTCTTCTGTTCCCCCTTAGTGCTGTTTCATAGTCAGAACTATCTCCCCAAACATTTTCTAGAGATTTTTAATTAGGTTTAGTTCTGGACTCTTGCCTGGCCATTTTATTACTTCAATGATTTCTGCTTCACTGCTGTATCCCTTTTAACCTCTTACTTTTTTTTTTGGCTGTTCATTCCTCTGTGCCGATCACTGATAAATCAGGAGCTAAGCTAATGGATTGTGAGTGCGTGAGATCATTAAGTCAGTGTTTCTCAACCACATTCCTGGAAGATGACCAACACTGCATGTTTTGATGTTTCCTTTGTCTGTCATGCCCATTACAGGTCTTTCAGTCTCTATTAATGAGCTAATGATCTGAATCAGGTGTGTTTGGTTAAGAAGACATAAAAATGTGCAGAGCTGGTGGACCTCTAGGAACGTGGTTGAGAAACACTGATTTAGGTGACTGTGTTTGGACTGTTGGGGAAACCGGAGCACTCGGAGAAACCCACGCCAACATGTGCAGAAAATGCTAACTCCACACAGAAATGACAACTGGCCCAGCTAGACCTTGAACCAGCAACCTTCTTGCTGTGAGGCGACAGTGCTAACCACTGAGCCACTGTGCTGACCCTTTTTTAAATGTATTCTCCTGCTCTGCGATGAACCTGATCATCTCTTCTTCTGTTCACTCTTAGTGCTGTTTCATAGTCAGAACTATCTCCCCAAACATTTTCTAGAGATTTTCAATTAGGTTTAGTTCGGGACTTTTGCTTGGCCATTTTATTACTTCAATGACTTCTGCTTCACTGCTGTATCCCTTTTACTTTGCTCAGCAACCGCATGTAGCTAAAGGTGTTGGCTGTTCATTCCTCTGTGGCGACCCCTGATAAATGAGGAACTAAGCTGATAGATTGTGAGTGAGTGAGATCATTTAGGTCAGTGTTTCTCAACCACTTTCCTGGAAGACCACCAACACTCCATGTTTTGGATGTTTTCTTTGTCTGTCACGCCCATTACAGGTCTTTCAGTCTCTATTAATGAGCTGATGATCTGAATCAGGTGTGCCTGGTTAAGAAGACATGGAAATGTGCAGAGCTGGTGGACCTCTAGGAACGTGGTTGAGAAACACTGATTGATAGATTAACACATAAAAATCTTAAAGAGATTATTGTCATAGTCTAAATGAACTTATTTAAATACCTTATAATAAACATTGATATGTATGTTGTGAAAACAATTATGCTGTTTTTAAAGGACAAATGTGTGTGGTATCATTCATTCATTCATTTGCCTTCCCTTATTTATCATAAGTCGCCACAGCGGAATGAACCGCCAACTATTGCAGAATTTTTTTTTACAAAGGGGATGCCCTTCCAGCCGCAACTCAATTCTGGGAAACACCCGCTGTGTAAAACATATGCTGGATAAGTTGGTGGTTCATTCCACTGTGGCAATCCCTGATTAACAAAGGGACTAAGCCAAAAAAGAATTAATTAATTAATATATAAGAAATACTGTAACATTTTCCTTGCTCTGTTAAGCATTATTTAGGAAATATTTCATTAATGTCACAGGAGGGCTAATAATTTAGCTTTCGATTGCATATATGAACAAAAGTTACAAACCTTTGACCTTTTGCCTGAAGCGTAGCCGTGACAGCCTGAGGGTGTTTCCTGATGGGAGATCAGATCTGATCAGTTATTCTCAGAGGACAGAAGCGCTGCTGTGTGGACACATAATCGCATCAGTTTCTCCGCAGACGGCAGCTATTAGTCTCCATTTGATCCTGTCATGTTGACATTCACACTGAACTCGGCTGAGAAACTGTGTTTGCATGAAGCCGCATGAGGCCAGATGTCTGTCAAAGACAGTCAAGTCACTGAAACTGCTGCATCATGGGAGTTATTTCTTTATTTCAGCACACTAATAAGAGTAAGGGAGGTCATGTGTTGTGGAGATGCATTTGCATACCTCAGTTCTGCCCATTTACCCAACGTCCTCTGTGCCAGGAGCTGCTGGCAGGGTCTGAAAGCGCTCGTTTCTCCCCCACAATCATCTATCACTGCTCTCACACTCATCTGCTACCAAGCTTTTCCATTTGGAACAAATCTGTTGGCCCAAGATCCCGCCTTGGACCCGTTTGGACCCAAAAGGCCTCTGAAATCACCCCATAACATCCAATGAAACGATGGAGGAAGAGAAAACCAGATTAGGCCTGAATCATTTGGAGAAATCAACGTTTGTGGTCGTGGAGGTCTCAAATACTTCATGGTGAGTTTATCCAGCTATCAGCTGTCTTAATTCGGCTGTTCAGTTTGGGATTTTTGTCCTTTGAATGCAGCGTGTGGCGATTCAGTGCTGGTGAACATGATAGAGAAACAGCATATTTGACTAAATCATGAATTATTCATATTCATCGTCGGTTTAAAATGTATATAATATATATTCATTCATTCGTTTTCTTGTCAGCTTAGTTCCTTTATTAATCCGGGGTTGCTACAGCGGAATGAACCACCAACTTATACAGCACGTTTTTACGCAGAGGATGCCCTTCCAGCCACAGCCCATCTCTGGGAAACATCCACACACACTCTTACACCATGGACAGTTTAGCCTACCCAATTCACCTGTACTGCATGTCTCTGGACTGTGGGGGAAAGCGGAGCACCCGGAGGAAACCCACGCGAATGCAGGGAGAACATGCAAACTCCACACAGAAACGCCAACTGAGCCGAGGTTCGAACCAGTGACACAGCAACCTTCTTGCTGTGAGGCAACAGCACTACCTGCTGCGTCACTGCATCACCCATATCTACATATATATATAGGTGCTTCAGGATTGGCCAGCCCAGTCACCAGACATGAACATTATTGAGCATGTCTGGGGTAAGATGAAGGAGGAGGCATTGAGAATATAAAAAATATACATTATAGAAAATCTTGACTTTGTGGTTGTTTACATATCACAAAATGTAAATAGTATAGGTAATAGTTGCCGGTGAGTGTGTTTGTATGTTTGTATGTATATACATGTCTTTATTGGGTACACCTGCTGCTTGTTAATGCAAATTGTAATCAGCCAATCACATGGCAGCAACTCAATGCATGTCAAGGTGTACCTAATAAAGTGGCCGGTGAGTGTATATTATTTTTGCTTCTACTTTAAGCTCAACACAATTCTTGAGCTTTTTTTTAAGGCAGCTTAATTGGTTCATATTCGATGCACTTAAAATTACAAAGACAATTAATTTAACTTCATAAATTTGTGTAAGGACGGCATGAACACTAAAAAAAATATTCAAAGATGATTCCTTGGATTTACTCATTTTTTTATGTTAAGTGGTTGTAAACAATTTAATTGTGTTAAATTTAAACAAACGAATTAAGTTGAACATTGTTCAATTTAATTTTATTGTTTAAATTCAACACAAATAAATTGTTTGCAACAGTTCTGCATGCAACACTTTTTTCAGTGAAGGAACTGTCTGGAACCCAACATTTTGTACAGTGTAAGTTTGATTTAATTTGACGTGTATAAAAGTGGATAAAACTATTTTATATTAAGGTGCACTGTGTTCATATTTATTTAAGATCGTGTAGTAGATGCACATATTAATCCTTTATAATTAATATTTGTCTGGACCGAACATTTAAAAAAATCCTGCCTCTTCACCAAACCCAACACTGGGTTAACTTTTTCATGTAAATTCATAACACTTTTTAAAAGTGGTTGGGTTTGTCCATATTTGACCAAATGTTAGGTTACAACAATCCAGAATTTATTTAGAGAGTAAAACACCATCAGGTCACATGATCATTGGTAATCTGTATTACTGTGCTTTTGATTCCAGGTCTGATTGCAAAAACAGCTCAGCCCACGTCAGCCCAGGCCAGACAGAAAATGATACAGAAACACATTTCCAGCAGAGCGCTATCAGAGAAACACACCTGCTGACGTTGCCACAGATAGATGGTGCTGTCTGCGGTGTAGCGATGCAGCCATCTGTTGGTAGAAACACTTCTGCAGATGTTTATTATAGATCCGCTCCACAAATCGATTTACTGGAGTTTTTGTGAACTCAGCCAATATGTGTGGTAGCTGTGAGAACCAAACGGGGTTAAATGACTGTATGGTCTGTATTTTATCACTCATTTTATGCTGTGTTGTTCAGATAGCAGGACTCTTTGTGGATTCTGTCCTCCAGACTGAATCATTATCACACAGACTGCAGCTCCATGCATTTAGGCATGTACTGTTGACGTGATCAAGATTTATCTGCTGAAGTTCAACTTTGTTTTTGGTTTCAAATAATATTTTACTGACCCTGCTGTCTGTCAGATGATCTAACTTGTTTTAAAGAGCCCCTATTATGGGTTTTTGAGAATGACCTTCTATGTAGTGTGTAACACAGCTCTAAATGGAGTGAAATATCCAGCTAACGCTTAAATCTGAAAGTGCACCATGTTTAAAACTATTGATCCATCTATAAAAGAGTCGACTTTCACTGACACAGCAGAAGCCCCTATTTTAAACTCTATCTCTCTTGTCATGACTGTGTTCGTCCACAAGATGCCACTGTAGTTCGCCAGCTACTTCCAGCGAACTACAGTGGCTCAAGAACTACATTTCCATACATTCTTTCGCGCACACACCCGGTCTGTCATTAACACTGATTTGCAACCACAGCTGTCTCCGTTCTCCGTTGATTACCTGGACTATATATTCAGTCATTCATCCTCTGTTTGTCAGTTGGTCGTTGTCGTCTTTGGTATGTTGTTCCTTATCTTGCTCTGTATCTTGTCTTAGTTGTCAAATTCTAGTTCGAGTTTAATACTGTTTGAGTTCTCATTTGTTTGTTTTGTTTGTTACTTTGGATTTTTGTAATTATTGGTCACTTTCACTGCACTATCGTCGTTTAATCTGCACTTGGATTCTATCCCTGTTTTTGTTTCTGTTTTGATCCCGTAACGTGACATCTCTCTCACTGTGACCCATTTGACCTGCTGGCGTGACTTTTCCTTTCCTCTCGGCTGTTACAGTGATACGTCTGGATACAGACACAAGCGTGTGTCAGCAGAGTTTTCTCCACAGTGCCTATCATGGATCAGCTGTGATCGACGCTGCTGTCACTCATCTGTGAAGAGCGCCAGCATGTAAGAGCCAATCGCAGCCCTTTCTGTTGAGCCCGTGACTAATCAAAGGTGTGTAAGAACCTGGTAGACAGGGCTCAGAAAGCGAGCCAGCTATTTATATTTGTTTATTTGCTATAAATGCTCGTGTTGTTTAAAGGTACAGTTTATATATCTGACTGTTTGTATTAAAGGACAAAATTGTATTACAAATTGTATTTAAAAATATTTGGTCCCACTTTATTTTAAGTGTCCTTAACTACTATGTACTTGCATTAAAAAATAAATACAATGTACTTACTGTGTTTATAATGTATTTGAGAACACTTTTGGTGCTTTTAAATTGGGATAGAGGTCAGGTTATGGACAGGTCTGGTGGCATGGGTAGGTTTAAGGGTGGGTTAAGGTGTAAGGGATGGTCAACAGTGTATTTACAAATGTAATTACAAAAGTTAACTACAGATGTAATTACATACATGTATTTAATCAATCATAAGTACACAGTAAATACATGTATTTACACAATAAGTACATTGTAACAAACTATTAATTCTTGTGTAAGTACATATTAGTTAAGGCCACTTAATATGAAGTGGGACCAAATATTTAAAGAGTTTTCTTCCCTCTTTGGGATGGAACCACGAGGCGACGTTCATTCACAGAACACAAGTTTCTGGAGGGCACATAAATCTGCAGGAGTGAGAGCAGATAAGAAGGGGTGCAGCCAGATATCGCTTTGTAAGCAAACATCAGAGCTTTGAATTTGATGCGAGCAGCAACTGGCAGCCATTGCAAACGGATGAGTAGCGAAGTGACATGTGCTCTTTTAGGTTCATGAAAGACCACTCGTGCTGCTGCGTTCTGAAGCAGCTGAAGAGGTTTGATAGAGTTAGCTGGGAGCCCGGCTAGTAGAGAGTTGCAATAGAGAACAAGAGCTTGAACAAGGAGTTGAGCTGCATGTTCAGATAGGAAGGGTCAGATCTTTCTGATGTTGTAGAGTGCGAATCTGCACAGTCGAGCAGTTCTAGAGATGTGGTCAGAGAAGTTCTTG
Organism: Danio rerio; assembly: GCF_052040795.2. Lineage (NCBI taxonomy): Eukaryota > Metazoa > Chordata > Actinopteri > Cypriniformes > Danionidae > Danio > Danio rerio. The sequence continues at coordinate 3,200,212 of NC_141034.1, read as the reverse complement.
TAAAAAAGGACATGATTGGTCTCCTTCAAGGAAAAAAAACACTTAATTTCGAGATATTATTTCTGAAAACAAAACAATTAGATTTACTTGTCTATAAAATGTGTAAAAACTGACCCTAGCAACACTGGCTCCATAGTAACTGCTTTCTTTAATGCCACAGCTTACCTGTTTATACCAATATCCATCCCTTTATGACCATTTTGTTGACTCAATAGCAATATACAAGACTGAATACATACAGTTATTGTTTACTTCAGTGTCGTGCATCTTCTGCTTCAGCTACTTTCATCTGCGGAATTTACTTTCCCAGCGTTTGCTACAGCGGTTATGAGCATTTCATATTGCTGTGCTGCACAGAGTGCTTTTCGGAGCACCTCTTCAGTGGTTTGGCTTTCATCTGTCTGCAGAATATTTAGCCAGAAGCGCTGAACAGTAATATCCTAGCTCTTTTTCTTTTCTGTTGTTGGTGAACTTCAGACCTCCCGTGATGAGCACTGCTCCTGTTCAGATGTAGGGCAGCGGTGGTCAAGTTGGATCCCGGAGGGCCACAGTCCTGCAGAGCTGCACTCATCCCTTTAAAAAAAACACACCATAATAAGCTAACGGTGCTCTAAAGGTTACTAGCAGGCTACAGGCAGGTGAGTGTTTATTATACCCAGAGCAAAACTCAGCAGGATGGAGGGGATACAGGATCAAACTTGACCACCCCTGATTTAGGCTCCATTCACTCAGTGCAGGAGTTCAGTTCCTGTTTGCAAGTTTGAAGAATACCTAAATACCTTCAGACCAGAATTATCTTACAAGTTTTAGGAAAAATGTTGAAGTCTTTCATAATTCAGACCAAATAAAATGTGTAAGAGCTTTAAAGCAGAACTATTATGCAAAAATCACAAGTACAATTGTGCGGCATCAGTGTGTGAATATAACCATCTTATAATGGTACAAATTCATTCATTTGTTTTCTAAGATCACACTTGATAAAAACTCTCCAGAGAAACACTTTGATTGACATTCTCCCTTTGTACGTGTCATCAGAAATGGAAAGCCCCGCCCACTAGTGCCCATTCTCCCTCATTAGCATAGGACATTAGTCTTATTTTTGAATCTGCAACTAGGGGTCTTCTGGCAGCAAGATGAGGAGGTAGTCGGGTTTTGTTCGCACTCTCACTATCTTTAATTTTATTAGCGACCATTACACGCGAGTTTACTTGAAAAAGGAAACACTTTGTCTCCACTAAAATCCTGCATCTACGATGAACTGATTTGTATTAAACAACCCAAGGTCATTCTGGAAGCGTAGCCCCGCGGACGTTTCTGGAGACAGCGATTTACGTGGCCGGAGGTACGTACGGCCGTGTTTAGTTTTTTTCAAGTGAACGCTGCGGGGCGCCACTCCGCTCCTCCTCTTCGCGCTCGCCGGCTGACGGCTCGCCTCCGAGTGGAGGGCTTTCCCGATGCAACCAGTTTGTCCGCTTAGCTCACAGCGTTGCGTCGGCGGAGCGAAGGCCCCGGAGAAGGAGGAGCCGGCTGCGGGGACGACGACCGGGATCGAGTCCGGGTTCCTAAATCAGGTAAGATGAAAAACAGAATCCGAAAAATAAGGGCGAGAACGCGGCGGGATCCAAAAACGCGGTCGAAATCGAAGACGAGGGCTTTTGTTTTTTTGTTTTTTTCTGGACGGCTTTTGCAAACCGTCGCTTGGGTTTAGGGAAGGAGGAGGAGGAGGAAGAGGAGGGCGGCCGGGTCAGTCGATCCGGCGGCTTTTCGCGCGAGAACAGCGTGGGCGCAAACGGCACGCGCTCCCGAGAGGCGCCCGAGACGCGAAAAAGCACGCACAGCGGCCTCTCGCGGATCCGCGAAAACAAATACTGCTCGAATACGTACCTCCCGGGACGTATCTCGCGGTCTCCTCAATGCCTCCTCCTTCATCTTACCCCAGACATGCTCAATAATGTTCATGTCTGGTGACTGGGGTGGCCAATCCTGAAGCACCTTCTTTGCTTTCAGGAGCTTTGATGTGGAGGCTGAGGTATGAGAAGGAGCGCTATCCTGATGAAGAGTTTGCTCTCTCCTGTGGTTTGTATGTAATGGCCTGCACAAATGTCTTGATACCTCAGGCTGTTGATGTTACAGATCTTTCCATACTGAATGTAACCCCAAACCATGATTTTTCCTTCACCGAACTTGACTGATTTCTATGAGAATCTTAAGTCCATGGTGGTTCCAGTAGGTCTACTGCAGTATTTGTGATGATTGGGATGCAGATCAACAGATCGACCTTCTGCCACTTTTTGAAATGATCAACTAGAAATCAAGTTATTATTATTGCTCTTACAACTGGCATCCACGATAAGACTTTTGTCAGGTGGTGCATTTGTTTTCCCTACTATAGAAGTCAAAAGCAAGAGTATTTTTACTTGTCTAGAAGTCTAGAAAATGCTTCTTGATTTGAGAATTTTTAGATATTTGGACTTGAAATAGGGCAAAAGCTCGAAGTAAGACAAGCATTTTTTATTTATTTATTTTTTTTTTTTTGCAGTGCAAAGGTTTTTATTATTTTTATTTTCTCCCAGGCACCACAGAGATTTAGGCACAACCCTGGAGTGTTGCTCAAAGTGTTAAGCCCTCAGGCATCAAAACTGCATTACATTTTGTTTTATTTATTTACTTTGGAAGATGTATTCGGCCACGCTTTAAATTCTGGGGTTTCTGGGTTCAGGCAATCGAGCAAAGGTTGCCTCTAGAGTCTGCTTGTGGCACCGCATGTATTTTAGGAATGCCTCCAATTGCTTTCTGGCATCCTGGATCCTCTCTACAGGGGTATTTATAGAAGTGCTGAAGAAGCTAGATGGTGCACAGTCAGAGCATCGAGGAAAAACACTTCTTCATCCCAGAATAGATGATTATAGCAGAGATGTCTGTTTGTGGCTATGCAAAATATATATACTAAATCTAGTCTATAGGAATATACGAGCACATATTTAACGTATAACTTGGAATCATTCGTCATATGTGTATATACAGTTGAAGTCAGAATTATTCGCCCCCCCCCTGTTTGTTTATTTTTTTCTCCGATTTCCGTGCAACTGAGAGAGGATTATTTCAACACATTTCTAAACATAATAGATTTAATAACTCATTACTTATAACTGATTTATTTTGTCTTTGACCATGATGACAGTACACAATATTTGACTAGACCTTTTTCAAGACACTAGTATTCAGCTTAAAGTGACATTTAAAGGCTTAACTTGGTTAATTAGCTTAAAGTTAAGGTAATTATGCAGGTCGTTGTATAACGGTTTGTTCTGTAGACAACTTTAGTAGAGTAAACAAAAAAAAATATGGAAATTTGACTCAGTTATATCATGTTAATTGAAACTGAATGTAGTGTAAGAATGGGTTTAACCACAGCGGTTCGAACTGTAGTTCTGCCGAGCGACTAAAAAGTGATCAGCATGATGGTAAAAAAAACTGTACATTTCTTGTCAAACCATTCTTCTGCAATCTCATACCAAAAACGAAAATAAGGGCAGTATTAATAGCTATAAATGTGGGAGAGCGTTGATATTATGTGATTGTATAGTAAAGCAATTCGGAACAATTAAGTGTTGACGTTAAATCAGAAGTAATTCACAAATACTTGAAAATGAGATGATTTAATGACAATAATTCTCTATGGTTATAACTGAATTAAATAAAAAATAGCTGTATAAAATGATAAAACATGAAATGATAAAACATATGATGTTAATTGTACCCAGCTTAAATGTAAAATTAAAGTTACCAAAGGTAGAAGGAGAGAAACAGGAGGGAGGGAGAGAGACAGACCCAGAAGTTAGCCTGATTGCAGTAGAGTCAGAGAAGATAGACTCCAGAGGAGGGGAGAGGAGCAGACCAGGAAAAGAGCCAGAGCTCAAGTTTACCACCTATCTTGTATCTTTCTTGACCATGTGACTAAAGCAATTCAAGACATTCAAACTGACCAAACAACATGTACACCATAAAACCCCCAAAGTCAACACAACAGGCCCTGATCTTATCAGTATCTGCCTTTGTAGTCAGTATGGGCCTTCTTGAGTCAAAAAGACATGTTTTGTCATATAAACAAATGCATATGATCATTTAGCCTCTTACAGGAGGATTCAGGAGATGGAGAGAGTCAAAAAGTCATTGACAAACTGTTAATCATCAAACTTCTGTTTACTTCAAACCTAACCTTCATCGGTGAGATCACAAGAATATGTGAATATTTACTCTATTAAGTGGCTGCATGTTTCAGATTTATTGCATGTTCAGGGCAGGGAAAAGATGGTGCTGTAAAACATTGTTAATCAGTGTAGAGATGAAGGGAGAGGTCAAACAGGGGAACGAACTAATAAATGAAAAAGGTTACTAAGAAACGCAACGCTTCCCTCTACAAGTATTTCAGTATATAAAATACAAAAACGCAGTGGTTTACTTTCAAATTACAGTATTTGCTATTTTATTTTAAAACAGATTTTGATGTACAGTGCTCAGCATGAATGATTACATCTCATTTTGGAAAGTAATATTTTTTTATCAATTTCTCAGTGGATATACTGTTCACTCACCGGCCACTTTATTAGGTACACCTTACTAGTACCGAGCTGGACCCCCTTTTGCCTTTAAAACTGGCTTTATCCTTCATGGCATGGCTCCAACAAGGTGCTCGAAATATTCCTCCGAGATTTTGCTTCATATTGACATGATAGCATCACGCAGTTGCTGCAGATTTGTCGGCTGCACATTCATGATGCAGATCTCCCGCTCCACCACATCCCAGAGGTGCTCAATTGGATTGAGAGATATGGTGTTTGTGGACTAGACATATCTTTGCCCAGCCCTGCACATGCCTCCACACTAACACAATATAACCCTCAGAGCTGTACATATGTAGTTGAAGTCAGAAATATTAGCCCACCTTTATTTTATTTTTTTTTAAATGTTTCCCAGATTATGTTTAACAGAGCAAAGAAATTTTCACAGTATGTCTGATAATATTTTTTCTTCTTGTGCAAGTCTCATTTGTTTTATTTCAGCTAGAATAAAAGCAGTTATTAATTTTTTAAACACCATTTTAAGGTCAAATTTTATTTATTTATTTTTTCAGTAGTCTACAGAACAAACCATCGTTACACAATAACTTGCCTAATTAACCTATTTAAGCCTTTAAATATCACTTTAAGCTGTATAGAAGTGTCTTGAAGAATATTTAGTCAAATATTATTTACTGTCATCATGGCAAAGATAAAATAAATCAGTTATTAGAGATGAGTTATTAAAACTATCATGATTAGAAATGTGTTGAAAAAAATCTCTTTGTTAAACAGAAATTGGGGAAAAAATTAAACAGGGGGGCTAATAATTCTGACTTCAACTGTTTATGACCAGTGATAGATTCTCATTTAGATGTGAAGCGGCAGCAGAGTGAGCTTCGGTATGTCCGAGTCAGCAGGTAAAGCCTGAGAAAGGGGAATACTTGTCTTCAGCTCCTCTACTATATGACCCCGCTGATCGGAGCCATCCTTAACCAGCCTCCCATCCCTGAGGAACAGAGCCAAGCGGGAGCTTTCTCAACAAGAAACACTCGCAATGAACTCAGCTTCCTCCCTCGAGAGCTGACCAAGCGGGTTTCACTGCAAACACACAGCAGAGAGTTTGTGCGGGTCGTCCCCTGTAATCAAACCGCGACACCAGGAGATGCACAGCAGTTTGCTGAGTTTTTCACATACCCCAAGTCACGTATCTCAGATTCGCAAAAATGTAGACAGCGCCCTCTAGTGGATTTCTCATCTGAAAGGTGCAAAGAAACTCACCTGGAGATATATATTTTACGTTTCACACAAATGTAGGCTGAGGCACGTATTTCCCGTGAGTCTGGACTGGTTTACACACATGCTGCACACACTTGTCAGACGCCTTATTTTACAACACACAAGCTATCTTACACTCACTGGTGTTCTGACGATTTGTGTTTCCTCCTCAAAATGTGCAACCGGCAGGGCCGGAGCAAGCTGAACTGCCGCTCTAGGCAGAGGATGATTGTGCCGCCCTTAACCCCAATGTGAAAACGAAAGTGACCGGTTATGAAAATAAAGTGAGGTGTCGCGGACCTCTGTTCTGCCGCCTTATGCGTGGATATGACTGAGGATGCGCGGGTGCTGAGGGAGGTGTCGCTGACGTCGCCCTCTCTATTCTGTCGCCTATATGCGAATATAACTGAGGACGCGGGTGGTGAGGGAGGTGTCGCGGACATAACTGAGGACGTGGTAGGTAAGGGAGGTGTCGCTGATGCCGTCCTCTCTATACTGCCGCCCTAGGCAGCCGCCTAGGTTGCCTCTATGGTAGCTCTGGCTACCGGTAGCTTAATCTGTCATGTTTCTTCTACCAAAACAGGGGTAGCACATTTTGTCAGCTTCAAATGTCAATCAGAATGATCATCTACTACATTAAATATGTAAAAACAGGGGTAGCACATCTTGTCAACTTCAAATCCCTGCTAAAAAATCCAGCTTAAACCAGTCTTGGATGGTTGGCTGGTTTTAGCTGGTCGACCAGGCTGGTGTTAAAGGGGGGGGTTTGGCCATTTCCAGGCTGGTTTACGGCCATTTCCAGCCTGGTTTTAGCTGGTCAGGCTGGGAGATGACCAGCTAAAACCAGCTTGACCAGCCTAGCCAGGCTGGGAGCAAAGCCAAAACCAGCTAAGTCCAGCTGAAACCAGACTGGTCAAGTTTGTTTTAGCTATAGGAAATTAAAATAATTAGGCTGGAAATGGCCGGAAACCAGCCTGGAAATGGCCAAAACCCCTCTAAAACCATGGCTGGTTGACCAGCAAAAACCAGCCAACCATCCTAGGCTGGTTTAAGCTGGATTTTTCAGCAGGGATATCTATCAGAATGAACTACACTATTAAATAAGTATGTAAAAACAGGCGTAGCACATATTTTCATCTTCAAATAACTACCGAAACTACTATCTTTCTCAGACACTTCTCTGTAAACCCTAAAGATGGTTGTGCGTGAAAATCCCAGTAGATGTGCAGTTTCTGAAATACTCAGACTAGCCCGTCTGGCAACCAAGCCACATTCAAAGTCACTTAAGTCCCCTTTCTTCCCCATTCTGATGCTGACGATTTGTGTTTCCTCCTCAAAATGTGCAACCGGCAGGGCCGGAGCAAGCTGAACTGCCGCTCTAGGCAGAGGACGATCGTGCCGCCCTTAACCCCAATGTGAAAACGAAAGTGACCGGTTATGAAAATAAAGTGAGGTGTCGCGGACCTCTGTTTTGCCGCCTTATGCGTGGATATGACTGAGGATGCGCGGGTGCTGAGGGAGGTGTCGCTGACGTCGCCCTCTCTATTCTGTCGCCTATATGCGAATATAACTGAGGACGCGGGTGGTGAGGGAGGTGTCGCGGACATAACTGAGGACGCGGTAGGTAAGGGAGGTGTCGCTGATGCCGTCCTCTCTATACTGCCGCCCTAGGCAGCCGCCTAGGTTGCCTCTATGGACGCGCCGGCTCTGGTTACCGGTAGCTTAATCTGTCATGTTTCTTCTACCAAAACAGGGGTAGCACATTTTGTCAGCTTCAAATGTCAATCAGAATGATCATCTACTACATTAAATATGTAAAAACAGGGGTAGCACATCTTGTCAACTTCAAATCCCTGCTAAAAAATCCAGCTTAAACCAGTCTTGGATGGTTGGCTGGTTTTAGCTGGTCGACCAGTCTGGTGTTAAAGGGGGGGATTTGGCCATTTCCAGGCTGGTTTTCGGCCATTTCCAGCCTGGTTTTAGCTGGTCAGGCTGGGAGATGACCAGCTAAAACCAGCTTGACCAGCCTAGCCATGCTGGAAGCCCCGCCAAAACCAGCTAAATCCAGCTGAAACCAGGCTGGTCAAGTTTGTTTTAGCTAGGAAATTAAAATAATTAGGCTGGAAATGGCCGGAAACCAGCCTGGAAATGGCCAAAACCCCTCTAAAACCATGGCTGGTTGACCAGCAAAAACCAGCCAACCATCCTAGGTTGGTTTAAGCTGGATTTTTCAGCAGGGATATCTATCAGAATAAACTACACTATTAAATAAGTATGTAGAAACAGGCGTAGCACATATTTTCATCTTCAAATAACTACCGAAACTACTATCTTTCTCAGACACTTCTCTGTAAACCCTAAAGATGGTTGTGCGTGAAATTCCCAGTAGTTGTGCAGTTTCTGAAATACTCAGACTAGCCCGTCTGGCAACCAAGCCACATTCAAAGTCACTTAAATCCCCTTTCTTCCCCATTCTGATGCTCGGTTTGAACTGCAGAAGATCGTCTTGACCATGTCTACATGCCGAAACGCATTGGCTGAAAACTTTGCGTTAACTAGCAGCTGGACAGGTGTACCTAATAAAGTGGACGGTGAGTTTATGTAAATGTGCAGTAAATAGCTAGAAGGGTAACAATTTGCAGTAAAGCTACTGTTTGCACTACAAGCCAGTGTGTTTATGATTGCAATATGAAAGTATTATGAGTACACCAAGCACCAGTTTGCAAAATCGAGCAGCAACAGCAAGTCTGTTTTTAGTACAGATAAAGTGACTGATGTAGGCTGTAGAAGCTTTTTTAGGAGCAATTATGTAAATTGTGTATTCTGGCATCCTTGCAATTTTGGCTTTGGTTTTCTGAAGTCACTGTTTACATTTTTCAGCCCACATAATTGTGTTTATATTTTGCTATTATGAGTTTATCTCATGAAGCAGAATTGTGCGAAAAGAAAAGCATCAATTGTGAAATTTAAAGTCACATTTTGGGTGGCGCAGTAGGTAGTGCTGTCGCCCCACACCCGCGAGGTCGCTTTCCACTCGCCAAAGTCATTTCTTTTATTTGTCAGTGTGACTATTAGGTTGACTTAAAAATATATATATATAATTATGCACAAAGCTCAAGCTCTTTTACTTAATGTTTTTAAGGCAACTGTTTCCTTACTATTTTATGTAAACAAACCACTTTTCACAGTGTAGTAGTTGTGTTACCATAGCCACTATGTAAATTTCACAATAGATTCATTCAAGTACTTTAAAGCCTTGTAGAATTTATAATAAATGAGTATAGTATTTATTTAAATGTGGGAAGCACATTCAATGGTAAAAATGAGTTACGTATTAAATATCCCATAAAAATTAAAAAAGGTTTTTTAGAAATAAGTATCAGCATGTTAGCTTTACGAATATCTATAACATCGGTGTCAAACTCTGGAGGGCCGAAGCCCTGCACAGTTTAGTTCCAACCCTGCTTCAACACACTTACCTGTAGGTTTCAAACAAGCCTGAAGGACTCAATTAGTTTGATCAGGTGTTTAATTAGGGTTGGAACTAAACTGTGCAGAGCTTGACACATGTGATCTCTAGACTCTAAAACAGTCACAAAATTTACATTTAGAAGATATAAACCTGATATAAACATGCAGTTTGTCCCTTCTGCTTAAATTTATCAACATTGTTTTTTACATCACCTCATATTTCAGTTTCTCTTCAAATCTTCTAACCAATCAAATGCTCTCTAGTGTCTTACATGCCCCGCCCTTTTCTTATTTGCTTTTAATTGGATGCGCTTGAGCTCAACCATTCTCACTGGCAGAGCTGTGAGAAAAACAAAACGCTATTGGCTGAGTTTTTTTATAATGGGAGGAGCTACTCTATGCCCCGCCCTCTCTTCATATTTTATTTAAGATTACGCCATCAAATAAAAAATGCGCATTTTAAAGGGACCTTTAAATGAGTGTATGAATGCACAATCAGCAAAGCACAGACCCCCTCGTGACCCCTCGTCCTTCAGTTAGCTGAATCCCTCTAAGTCTATTTCCTAAAGAAAGGCGTTGGCATTTAATTCGACATGAAGTTAAAACATCATTCAGCTTTTAATAGCCTAATAATTCTCATGCTGCTGCGCCAATCGCACACCCACACACACACGCAGATATGAGCGTGCGGGCCTGCAGCGGTAATGACAGCGCTCTGACCATCTGCCTCCTCTGATAACTGCTGCCGTAAAAGCTGACCTGACTCTCACCGGGAGCAAACGTCCTCACACCCGCCACAGAACTCATCCAACTTTTCCCAAAATAACCGCAAGCACCAGCGTGGGACAGACTCCGCTCTCAGGGTGATCAAAAGTGTCCGAATCGAGAATGGACCCTTATGAGACTATTATGATGTGTTTAATAGCCACAGCATCTTAAATCCTTGAAAGTGTTTAATATTTAAATTTTTTAAAGACTTTCATTCATTTTCCTTCGGCTTAGTCTCTATGTCAGAGGTCGCCACAGCGGAATGAACCACCAACTATTCCAGCATATGTTTTACACAGTGGATGCTTCCAGCTGCAACTCAGTACTAGGAAACGCCCATACACATTCATTCACACACACACACACACACACACACACACACACACACACACACACACACACACACGGCCAATTTTAGCTTATTTAATTCACCTATAGCGACTGTGGGTTAAACCGGAGCACTCGGAGGAAGTCCACGCCAACATGCGGAGAACATGCAAACTCCACACAGAAATGCCAACGGGCCCAACAATTATTTGTTGTACTTTCCCATACACTGTGTTTTAAGTTTTCCCAAAAAGGCCTAAAACAAGCTTGTTAACCAGAGAAAAAACACTCAGTATCAAGGGCTGTTGAGGTTTTCAGGCTGCTATATAAGGCCTTTTGCAGTTGAAGTCAGAATTATGAGCCTCCCTTTGATTTTTTTTCTTTTTTTAATATTTCCCAAATTATGTTAAACAGCAAGGAATAAATATATATATATATATATATATATATATATATATATATATATATATATATATATATATATATATATATATATATATATATATATATATATATATATATATATATATATAGCAGGAAATTTTCACAGTATGTCTGATAATATTTTTTCTTGTGGAGAAAGTCTTGTTAGTTTTATTTCGGCTAAAATAAAAGCAGTTTTTAATTTTTTAAACACCATTTTTAAATCAGAAATTAGAGATGAGTTATTAAAACTATTATGTTTAGAAATGTGTTGGAAAAAATTGCTCTCTGTTAAACAGAAATTGGGGAAAAATAAACAGGGGGGCTAATAATTCTGACTTCAACTGTATGTGTGTATCACATATGCATAATAAATAAATATAATGCACACAAGTATTATGTCAAAACAAACATTTATTTTGGATGTTTAATCGTGATTAATCTTTGCCCAGCACTACTAAATATTTAATAACTAATAAGATTGAATATATTTCTAACAAAATACTTAATCTCCTTTACCTTGTCAAACTTTAGATTATTTGTTTCTCCCAGATATTGATTAGTGGGCTGGAAGACGACTCTATAACCCATCTTTTCTGGCAATCGTCACCTTAGAGTTATAAAACTCTATCTGACATTTTTGTCAAAGTTGAGTTATTCACATATTCATATTAAATGACAACTTATTTACATTATGGGATGTTTTTTTATAAGTTGTTTACATTTAAAGACTTTTTATTTAAAAAACAAATGTTACACACATACTGTTTGCTATGGAATGCAAAAACTTTGCAGCTCAATATCTCAAATTCAGAACTCAGAGAGAACCTTATAACTTCAAGGTGACGAAAAACACTAGTTTGTTCTGGATTTTTGTAGTTTTTTTTTTTTTACATGCATTTCCTATTTAGAGTTTTTCTTTATTATATAAGCAATGTCTTATTTGGTTGTCATACTTTTTACGAAACGAGTCAAGGATAAATATTATTTAATGATCACATGTCTCCCTCTGCTGGTAAAGAGGAGAAACAACATCACTTCTGCTACAAAAAAACTTTTGTTTTCAACGTCATCTGTCCTGTCGACAATTACACTAATTATAATGCATGTCATACGAATTTAGTGAATAAATGAGAAATAAAAATGATTAGGGAAGACGCAAAACAAGGCAGAATTAGAGCAAGGTGCTATTCTTCTTTTTTAATATATTATTATTATTATTATTGTTGTTATTATGAAATACTAGTATTAAGTAGAAGTAATAATAATAATAAGACTACACAAATGCACATATAAAACAACATAAAACATTATTAAATGATTATTATTAATATTATTATTAATTAGAAATCATCCATATTTATTATTATTTCTGATATACACACAAACTTAGTCTATGCAAAATGTAGGCTACATACATAATAACATAATATAATTATAATAATTAATATATAATAAACGTATTATTATTATTATTATTATTATTATTATTATTATTATTAACAATAATATTATACTAATAACTTATTCCCAGAGATGGGTTGCAGCTGGAAGGGCATCCGCACCGTAAAGCATTTGCTGGATAAGTTGCTGGTTCATTCCACTGTGGCGACCCTGGATTAATAAAGGGACTGAGCCGACAAGAAAATGAATGAATGAACTATAACTTAACCAACACTATCTGTATATAACTGATTTTAAAAATAAAAATATTTATATACATTTCCACAGTTCAAAGCAAATAGAAGAAGTAAAACATCTCAGGTTAAATTTACGACGCAACTAAAGTTGAGCTACAGCAATTAAAGTGGGCGTGGCTTAAAGTCACTACCAAAATATCATTTTAGACATCTTTTAACATTATATGTCTATATTACATGTGATTTTTTTTATTCAGTCATGTTGTTTAAGAGATGTCTCTTCAGTTTACCTCTTATGTAAATTAATGTAACTCGACGGAGGACTGTCTCAAAAGTGTTTTGTTCTTTCAAAACCTCGCCACCTGCATGAATATTTACTGTAGCCTATGTCTGGTTTCTATGCAGGTATCTAGGAAGCACCGGAGCTCCACCTTCCACGTGTATCCTCCGCAGGAACCGGCGGAGATGTGACGAGGGTAAAACAGACCGAAACCGGCGGACCTGAGAGGGAGAGACAGGTAATTATTTCAACCATGACGTTATAAGATTATATGGTATCAGAAAAGGATATCGTTTAACTTTTTAACGCTGCACTTCGGCATTTGCTATTATTTTAATACAATTTACTTCATAGAATATAATTATTAATATTGAGGTAAAGTTGGTTTTATACACACATTCGGACTTTCTCCTTTATAATAGAATTTTATAAAAGTATTATTAGCAAATCCTAAATAGTGAAATCATATTAGCAGCCAGCGACTATCAAAGCACTTCACTGTCAAATAGTTAAATGGTGCTAATGTTGTTCTGAAGTCATACTTGCATGCGATTTCAGACCGAATATTCAAAGTACCATGATAAACAATATAAAGAGCGTCACAAAGCGTTCTCTGAACGAATGTACTAATACAGTGGTTCTGAAACTGTGGTACTTGTAACACTAGTGGTACTTGGGCTTCCTTCTAGTGGTACACGGAGGAATCAAATATGTCATATGTACATGCTACATTTATTTTTCAAAAAATATAAAAAAATGATTTATATATGAATATGATGACATATTACCTATGTTTCCAGGTGTTGATAAATAGGCTACTAATACTTTACAGGAGTTTTTTTTTCTTTAACTTTTTAAGAACAGTAACCTTTCATTTTTAACTTTTAAGAGCACATTTTAATTTAAATGTTAACGTTTTTAGTCAGTATTTACGCTGCTGTATTACAATACTGGTCATTATGGTGGTACTTGGAGAAACTATTTTTTTATGAGGCGGTACTTGATGAAAAAAGATTGAGATCCACTGTGCTAATATAAAACCTTACCTCAATCACAAACAAACGTTATAAGCCTAACATTCGAAAAGGATGTCGTTTACTTTAGAGGTGCACTTCGACATTTGCTATTGTTTTGCTATTATTTTAAGATGGTTTTCTTGATATAATAGCCTATAATTCCTCTGGAGTGGATGCTCAGAATTCAAAGTACACAGTAAAATGCAGGGTTCCACACACTTCATTCCTGTTGTCCCAAGACAAATAAGGTTAATTTAACACTTTTAACAAATTTATGTGGATTGGACATAACAAAATTAAGTTATTCCATTGACATCTTAAGAACTGCGTTGTTTAAGCTTATTTTCAATAATTAGTTTGAATGTGCAAATAAATTATATATATATATATATATATATATATATATATATATATATATATATATATATATATATATATATATATATATATATTAGTTTGAATGTGCAAATAATATATATACATACATATATATATATATATATATATATATATATATATATATATATATATATATATATATATATATATATATATAATATTATTGTACTTTGAATATTTATTTAAATAAATATTTATTTATTTATTTTTTATTTTTTTTTGAGTGTAACACTGGTACTTTGTGGTACTTGTTGAGGAGGTCTTTGGGGTTGACGAACAAGGTGAAGTCCTTTTAAACCTGTATTTGCAGGGCAGTTTGCACCATTTATGAGACGTGTGTATTTTATTGTTGTTGTATAAGAAATTTGCTTTGAATTAAATTTTATTTTTATTTTATTTGTCTAACCGGCCTACTGTAATTTATTTAAATAAATGTCCCATTATGGTAGCCTTCATCATTACTATTGAATTCTGTGATTTTTATTTTTTGTCTTTTATTTAGGATTGGTTTTGTGTTTATATTTTGTTCATATTATAGTCTTACAAGTATAGAATTTCTTTCTGCTTTTGTAGGAAGATGGCAGATGAACCGTGCACGGCGGACAGAAATGTGGAGATGTGGAAGATCAAGAAACTCATCAGGAGTCTGCAAGCGGCGAGAGGGTGAGAGAGATTGACTGCTTTCAAAGTTAAACATTTGGTTTATTGTTTCATACATCATGTCTGTTTTAACACAGATAAATCATAATGACTTTCATACATTTAATCATGATTTATCATTACAGAAGACACCCAGTGTAACAATAATTTAAGTAGCAAAAAAATACAAAAATAAAAAATGTATATATATATATATATATATATATATATATATATATATATATATATATATATATATATATATATATATATATAGCAAATTTATTAGCCCTCCAGTGCAATATTACTTATTTTTATAATATTTCTCAGATGATATTAAATGGATTAATGAGTTTTTTTGCAGTATTTCCTGCAGTATTTTTTCTTCCGGAGAAAGACTTGTTTTTATTTTGGCTAGAATAAATATAAATATAGAATAATAATAAATATTATTAGCCCCCTTAAACAATATTATTCTTTGATTGTCTACAGAACAAACCACTGTTATACAATGACTTTCCTAATTACCCTAACCTGCCTAAATAACCTAGTGAAGCCTTTAAATGTCATTTTAAGATATCTTGTGATCATGGCAAAGATAAAATAAATCATTTATTAGAAATGGGATATTAAAATTATTATGTTTAGAAATGTGTTGAAAAAAATCTGCTCTCTGTTAAACACAAATTGGGGAAAAATATGAAGTATTTAAAACTGAACAGGAGTCTAATTATTCTGACTTTAACTGTATTTAAAGTTAGCTTTGTAACTGATGCAGGACCCAAAATGTCTTCGACCCACACACTCACACACACACACACACACACACACACACACACACACACACACACACACACACACACACACACACACACACACACACACACACAAACACACACACACACACACACACACACACACACTCACACACACACACACACTCACACACTAACACATACACAATTTTAACAATTAATTATTTTTAACACATTTAACATAATGAATATGCAATTGTCAAAATTGGAGTTGTCGAAGGCAAGACAAATCCCTCTTGTGTAATTAAATTATTTTTCAAATGTTTTCCAGAGTGCTTTTTAACGGAGATTTCCCCCCCACACATTTTGAAACATAGAAGTTTTAATAACTAATTTCTAATAAGTAATCCATTATGTCTTTGCCATGGTGACAGCACATAATATTTTACTAGTAATTTTGCAAGATACTAGTATTGTAACTATGGAGACACTGGGAGCGGACTTAC
This sequence comes from Danio rerio, assembly GCF_052040795.2. Classification (NCBI taxonomy): domain Eukaryota; kingdom Metazoa; phylum Chordata; class Actinopteri; order Cypriniformes; family Danionidae; genus Danio; species Danio rerio. The sequence goes on along the minus strand of NC_141034.1, from coordinate 3,184,151 downwards.
AGATCCAAATGCAGGTTTAAATAAGAAGGTCAGTTAAGCAATGGTCAATACAGGGGCGAACATGTGTATGAAGGCAATCCAGAGCCGTAGTCAGTAACACAGGCAGATGATCAAAAGATAGGTGGCAGACAAGGATGAAGAAACTACAAAGCGAGGAAACGTGGAAAGACAAACCAGGAAACCGCTTTGTAATGTTCGAGGATAAAACAAGACTCGGCCCTGAATGAATGAAGGAACATTAGGTGCATATATACATATATATATATATATATATATATATATATATATATATATATATATATATATATATATATATATATATATATATACATTTATACAACAGTTCTGTCTGGTTCTCGAATCTGATTGGCTGATTGCCATGATATATTTAAGTAATATCAGCACCTGTACAGCCTCTTTACCCTTTGTGTATTACTCCGCCCACATACAGCCAGCAAAAAGCAGACACTACAGATCTAAAGTTTAAAAGATGCACGCTCAGCTGTTTAACTGTCAGCTTATCATTTGAATCCAACGCGGAAGAAAGTAGTTCCTTATACAAAAGGGTTTTTGAGACTCTCCATGTTTGATATTGTTTTTATATACATAATTATGCCGTCAAACTGTTGTATAAACGCAATATCGCACAAGTAGCAGTGTGATATGGCTGTATATCGGCACAAGTGGGGGCACTAAGGCACTCGGCCAGCAGCCTCGAGCCAACGCACGCCTCCCACCAGTGCCGATATACAGCCATATCGCACTGCTACTCGTGTGATATTGCTCATATATATATATATATATATATATATATATATATATATATATATATATATATATATATATATATATATATATATATATATATATAGTCCTTGTAATCAGTGTAAATGAGCAGCGGCTGTGTCTGTGTACAAGTGTCCAGAGTATTGTCAGCTGTTATCAGTGTTGATGAGCGCAGGGGTTTCTGGGAGTTGGAGTTTGCTTAGCGGTAGTCTCCCATATAGGAAACCCCGCTGGCAATCGGCAAAAACTACAGAAAGTAATCGCCAGCAGAGACAACTCCACTGGCAATCACAACAAGTATTCAGCTAAAAGTGACATTTAAAGGTTTAAATAATTAGGCATTGCTCAACAGTGGTTTGTTCTGTAGCCAATTGGGGAACAATTCTTTAGAAGTTTTAATAATATTGACCTGAGCAGTTTTTTTATATAGAAAAAACATGTATTACAGCCAAAGTAAAAGTTTCTCCTGAAGAAAAAAATTAATAGGACATACTGAGGATAATAGGAAATGAGTTGCCGATGCCTGCGAGATATTTGGCGTGCTAAATATCTGGAGCTGTCGGCGATTCAAATCATGCCGTGTGAATTAAGTTTTGACTGAAAATAACATCGGCGATCGCCTACAGCCAATGAGAGAGCGGCTTTCACTTGCGTGTGCGTGTGTGTATACCTGCTGCAGGCCAGTGGGAGGCTGGGGGAGAAGTTTAAAGCGCTCTTTTTCGGTTTATTTGGACCCACGAAATGGAGGAAAAACTAGTGGAGGTTTGACAGGACTCAGGAGCAACCGTGTCTGTTTGACGTTTCATACAGAAAGAAATTAGTTTATTATCAACATTGAGGAGAAATGGCTAATTCCCTTTAAACCCAGGTGAGCAAATATGTACATGTTCTACCCCATTAAAGGCTTCTTTCTCATTATGTAGTTAATAACAAAAGATATACGACGTGTTTTTGGCTGTGAGACGTAGTTTGGACGAAGTTGTCGGCGATTCTTCCTATAGTAAAGTCATGCAATGTGAAAGTCCCTGTCGCCGATCCATCTTGCAGTGTAAACAAAGCAGCGACGAAACGCAAACCCAGATAGTCAAGCAGTGTGAAAACATCTGACACGACAACTTTAAAAATCATGCAGTCTGAACTCGGCATTAGCTGCTTCAGTCCAACATCTACATTAGCAGGAGGATGAAGATGAAACCAGAGTGGACATTTCAGCAAGACAATGATCCAAAACACAGCCGAGCAAACTCTCAAATGATTTCAGAGAAAGAAAATCAAGCTGTAGAATGGCCCAGCCAATCACCTGACCCGAATGCAATAGAGAATACAAAATAAAGCTCAGATTTAATAGAAGAGACACACAGAAGTATTACGATTTTAACACTCTGCTGAAGTCTATGAAAAAACTCACACCTGAGCAATGCATGTGACTTCATTCTCCATATGAGAGGCGTCTTAAAGCTGCCATCACCAGAAAAAGCCTTTTGTATAAAGTATTAAACACGTTTCAGTAGTGCAGCACTTTCTCCTTGTGTCATTCCATTGTTATTACACATAACTCATGTTTCAGATTGTTTTTGTTTTATTATTATGTCTGTATTGTTTGTGTTTTTGTTATCCAAATCTGGATCAATTCCATGTCAACAGCTCTTTTAGAAAGATTATTCCCAGGAAAAAAAAACATGATGTGTTTAGTACTTCAATACATTTTACTGCTGTATGTATAAACATGTTTGAATCGCAAACGCTGCACTTTAGTGGTGTTATTTAGCTTAATCCCTCACAGTAAAGTATGAGCAATAGTAATGGGGATTGCTGCTTTAGTAAACATCAGTAATGACTAGTTCCTCCAGCCGCAGGTCTGGGCAGCTCTTGTGGTGTCCGAGACTTGTGTTTAGATGCTCTGCGTGTGTGAGTGTGTGAGAGTTTTGATTCTCAGCGAGTCTCAAACAGGTGTGTTTAGTAACTCATTATAACTATAATTATTCATTAAACAGTGCAGCTATTGTAGGCTCAGGACACAGCCGGGATTGTTATTGACCAGCTTGGGCTGGATTTGAACCTACAACCTACTTTTTTTGACAGTCAGTGTGTTGTTAGGAGTTTTGAAATGAAAGATATGCTTGCTTTTCATTGGGGCTGAAAAAAATATGAGATATTGTTGTTGAGTTTTGCGACAAACGCTACTTTTATTAGCTATGTTTTGAAATCATTTATTTAGTTAATGATATTTAAATAAAAAGAAAAACACTTTTTCAGATCTAATCTAGACCTAAACAACTGTCAAGGTGCCAACGTGTCATTAAAACACTATGAATGAGTGAAAACTTCTGCAGATATTCAGATTCTGATCGGCTTTTCTCCGCTATTAGTGTTTATTTTTAGCTCTAGGTTCACCTTTGGGCCGCTCCAGCCAATAGCAGAACAGCTACTACAGGGGAGGCGGGGCTAAAGATAGCAAGGCCCCATCTGATTGATCAAATTTAGATAAACAGTTATATATTAACACTCATGTCTTTGATAGGTGTATTGCATATTCCATTATCAATACTTTTACAATATGTTGCGCAGCCCTACTTTCCACACTTTATTAATTTGTAACGTTTGGGCTGAGCGATATGACAAAAATCTAATATCATGATGTAAGTCAGCACATATTCAAATAGCAAAATATAATATGATATAGTACCATTTCTGTAAATTTAATTAATTAGAAGTTTATATGACCACATATAAACAAAATCCCAAATCACGATTTAAGTCGTCTCATTTTCCGATAACGATATAGGTCATGATGATATAGTACCTTTTCTGTAGATTCATTCATTCATTCATTTTATTGTCAGCTTAGTCCCTTTATTAAACCGGGGTTGCCACAGTGGAATGAACCGCCAACTTTTCAAGCACATTTTTACGCAGAGGATGCCCTTCCAGCAGCAACCCATCTCTGGGAAACATCCATACACATTCACTCACACACTCATACTCTACGGACAATTTACCCTACCCAATTTACCTGTACCGCATGTCTTTGGACTGTGGGGGAAACCGGAGCACCCTGGGGAAACCTACGCGAATGCAGGGAGAACATGCAAACTCCACACAGAAACGCCAACTGAGCCGATGATCAGAGGATCGAGGACAGCACTACCTATTGCGCCACTGCATCGCCGTCTGTAAATTCAGTCAATTAGAAGTTTATATGAACACATATAAACAAAATCTCAAATCACGATATAAATCGTCTCATATTCCGATAACGGTATATATCATGATATAGAACCATTCATTCATTTTCTTTTTGGCTTATGCTGTGTTCTCACTGGACGCGGAAGAAGCGTCAAGCGCGAGTGATTTACATGTTAAGTCAATGCAAACGCGCGAATAGACATCCTGCGGTGTGATACGTGTGAATGGCGCATCACAAATGATTTGCGCAAATATCGTGACGCGATATGCGTGGCGCGAATTGAGCGTTTTGCACGTTTGATGCGCTTAATGCGTGTTTAGCGCAAATCACTTGAGTTCAAAAATCAGAACTTAAGTAGACATTAGCGCCGCGTTAACCAATCAGGAGCTTGCTCTTGTGGGGGCGGAGATTGTGATGTAGCGGCTGTTGTTGGTGTCCCGGGGGAAATCCTCCAGCCGACACCGACAACAGTTCATCGAACTGGGCTCGGCTCAGTCAGAAGCCTCCATCATTTAGGTTGTTTCTGGAGTTTATGAGTTCACAGAGCTGGATGCACCTCTGAAAGGATCTAGTGGACTCAGACACAACCCTAAACGTATCAACGCTGTTTTTCAGCCTTCATCAAGCACATAAACACTGTTATTTTCTCAATAAAATCCATGTTAGCTATTTAGCAACGAAGCTACACCGGGCAGACAGAAGCCCTGCCCATCACGCAAATCCGCATCTGTTCTGAAGCGGATTTGACACACGAATGAAACGAGTTAACTCAAATGTTTACGCGGCTATATACGCGCGAATATCTCAATTTATTCGCTCGTTCTGCATCTGGTGTGAAAACAGCATTAGTCCCTTTATTAATCAGTGGTCGCCACAGCGGAATGAACCGCCAACTTATCCAGCATATGTTTTATGCAGCGGCTGCCCTTCCATCTGCAACCCAGTACTGTGAAACACCCATGCACACTCATTCACACACAAACTTATACACTATGGCCAAATTCATTCATTCATTTTCTTTTCTGCTTAGTCCCTTTATTAATCAGGGGTCGCCACAGCGGAATGAACCGCCAACTTATCCAGGATATGTTTTACGCAGCGGCTGCCCTTCCAGCTGCAACCCAGTACTGGGAAACACCCATACACACTCAATCACACATACACTTATACACTACGGCCAATTTTATTCATTCATTTTTTTTTCTGCTTAGTCCCTTAATTAGTCAGGGGTCGCCACAGCGGAATGAACCGCCAACTTATCCAGCATAAGTTTTACACAGCGGACGCCCTTTCAGCTGCAACTCAGTACTGGGAAACACCATACACTCTCATTTACACACATACACAACAGACAATTTAGCTGACCCATTTCAACTACAGCGCATGTTTTTGAACGTGTCTGGGAAACCGGAGCACCCGGAGAAAACCCATGCCAACATGGGGAGAACATGCAAACTCCATACAAAAATGCCAACTGGTCCAGCTGAGACTTGAACCAGCGACTGAGCCCCCCCCCACCTCAACTAAATGTTATATATTTAAAATTTCCTCTTGGATTTTCCTGTTTATTAAAATTATATTTAATATTTTTCCCGTACATATTCATTTCGGCGTACTCGTTTTTGCACTGTAATCTTAAGTTTTTTGATCACTTTTTATTTTGAAGGTTCATTTGCTGAATTTAAGTTACGTTGCATCTACATGCCAACCAATTCTCTACGGCCAATTTAGCTTTTACCCATTTCAACTATAGCGCATGTGTTTGGACTTGTGGGGGAAACCGGAGCACTCTGAGGAAACCCACGCGAACGCGGAGAACATGCAAACTCCACGCACTCAGCCGAGGCTCGAACCAGCGACCTTCTTGCTGTGAGGCGACAGCACTACCTACTGCGCCACTGCATCACCCTATTTATTTATTTATTCAATAATTAAAAACTAAACTAATTCATTAGATTATAAGTAGACTGTAAGGGTTGGGGTTAGGGTTAGTGTAAGCTGACATGCACTTGCAAGGTTTCTTATAGTCAGTTTAATGTCTGTTGAAGGAGCAGCATCAGCAGATATTAAGCAGAGAGTCCAATAATACTCAAATGGACCATCAAAATAAATTGTCACCAGTTGTTTTATTAGATTCGTTCCCGTTTTGGCTTTGGTACTGACTAATCTAATGTATATGTGCAAATATAATATTGTAATCAGCCTATAAAAATATTCTAAACTCATTCAGACTGTATATTTTAATATTGCACAGTCCTAATGTTAGTATATTCTGTATCTATGAGCTTTATATCAAGGGTGAGACATACATGGCAGTGTGTGTAAATGCGTCATTGGCATGAGTGTTTATTTGGCACGCATGCTTTCATTCTGTTATGTTGAGCGTCTCAACAGACCTTCATTCAAGGGTAAAGCTTGTGTGTGTGTGTGTGTGTGTGTGTGCAAGACAGGAGTGTTTCATGCTCACAAGCACATAAAATAGTTGTCATATAATGTTGAGTAATGAATCCACATCAGCAACTGAATCTCTCTGCCCTTCATGCATGTGTGGGTATGTAAATAAACTGGACTGCCTTGTGTTTGCTCGGTGTTTTGGTACCCTGATTCCTATTCAGAGCTCGGTGTGGACACTGTAAACCGACCGTTTGAAGTTAGGAGTGTGTGTATGTGTGTGTGTGTGTGTGTGTGTTTGTGTGTGTGTGTGTGTGTGTGTAAGAGAATTCTAGAAATGCCACTTTTCTCAGCTGACAACACTGACGGCTTTGACCTCTTGGTGTCTTTCTGACTTTGAACCATGATATAGTGAGATGACCATCTAGGCGCCCTTAAAAGGTGTCATGATACTTCATAACATGTATGTACATGTAAGTGTATGTATGTACATGTAACATGTAACATGTAACATGTAAGACGATGCCAAAACAAATACAGTGTTGCAATAAGAAAACAATGTTGGGGAAGGTACTCTAACACAGTCTTTAATTATTAAATAAATAAATAGGGCGATGCAGTGGCGCAGTAGGTAGTGCTGTCGCCTCACAGCAAGAAGGTCGCTGGTTCGAGCCTCGGCTGAGTGCGTGGAGTTTGCATGTTCTCTGTGTTCGCGTGGGTTTCCTCAGAGTGCTCCGGTTTCCCCCACAAGTCAATTGAATTGTAAGCTAAATTGGCCGTAGTGTATGTGTGTGAATGAGTGTGTTTGTTTCCCACTGATGGGTTGCAGCTGGAAGGGTGTCCGCTGCGTAAAACTTATGCTGGATAAGTTGGTGGTTCATTCCGCTGTGGCAACCCCAGATTAATAAAGGGACTAAGCAGAAAAGAAAAGAAAAATAATGATTGAATAAATAAATAAATAAAACTATCCAATAAACAAACAAATAAATAAATAAATCTATCTAATAAACAAACAAATAAATGAATGAATAAATAAATAAAACTATCTAATAAACAAACAAATAAATGAATAAATAAATAAATAAAACTATCTAATAACAAACAAACAAACAAATAAATAAATAAAACTATCTAATAAACAAACAAATAAATGAATAAATAAATATATCTAATAAACAAACAAATAAATGAATGAATAAATAAATAAAACTATCTAATAAACAAACAAATAAATGAATAAATAAATAAATGAAACTATCTAATAACAAACAAACAAACAAATAAATAAATAAATAAATAAAACTATCTAATAAACAAACAAATAAATGAATAAATAAATATATCTAATAAACAAACAAATAAATGAATGAATAAATAAATAAAACTATCTAATAAACAAACAAATAAATGAATAGATAAATAAATAAAACTATCTAATAAACAAACAAACAAATAAATAAATAAATAAAACTATCTAATAAACAAACAAATAAATGAATAAATAAATAAATAAAACTATCTAATAAACAAACAAATAAATGAATAAATAAATAAATAAAACTATTTAATAACAAACAAATAAATAAATAAAACTATCTAATAAACAAACAAATAAATAAATAAATAAAACTATCTAATAACAAACAAATAAATGAATAAATAAATAAAACTATTTAATAAACAAACAAATAAATAAATAAATAAAACTATCTAATAACAAACAAATAAATAAATAAATAAATAAAACTATCTAATAAACAAACAAATAAATAAATAAATAAATAAAACTATCTAATAACAAACAAATAAATGAATAAATAAATAAATAAAACTATTTAATAAACAAACAAATAAATAAATAAATAAATAAATAAATAAATAAATAAATAAATAAATAAATAAATAAAACTATCTAATAACAAACAAATAAATGAATAAATAAATAAAAAACATCTTTATTGAATGTCAAACCAACTGAAAAACTTAAAACACTTTATAATAAAAGAACTATTCAGACATTTTGCTTCTGTTTGTTTGTTTATTTATTTATTTATTTTTAATGCACTGTCAGCAGCAAGCCTGCCTTCATGATGAAAACTAAATGCAACATAGGCTCATTCTGAAAACGTAGCCCATGAATCATGTAGCCAGAGGTATGTATGGCTGCGTTTCATCTCTAAAACAAACGCTATGGGGCGGTGTTACGCCGTTCGTTTTCATGCTTACCAGCTGACCACTTACCGCTGTGTGGACAGCTTTTCCGCTGCTACCAGTTTGTCCAGTAGCTCGCCTTGAGACTTGAGACGCAGAGGGTTCGAGTCTGCCAAAGAATGGTTTCAGAAATCAGGTAAGACAAAAACAGAAGGCAAAAAATAAAATAAACAAGTAAATGACAGGGTGAGAATGTGGTCAAATCTGAAAACGTGGTAAAAATCAGGCGAGGGCATTTCTTTCTCTGGATTGCTCTTGGGTTTAGGGAAGGCGTTGGGTGGGCTCTGGTTAATCAGTGCTTTTGAAAACAATATTGGTTGGGTTTGGGAAAAGAGGAGGGTGGGTCAGTAGATTGGTCAGTCAGTCAGGCAGTCTGACAACAACGAAAAGCACAACAACTAATAAATATTAGGGTGAGAATGTGGTAAAAATCTAAAAATGTGATAAAAAAAATCAGGCGAGGGCTTTTCTTTTTCTGGATTGCTTTTGAAAACACTGTCAGTTGGGTTTAGGGAAGTGGGTGGGCGCTGGTCAATTGGTGCTTTTGGAAACACTATTAGTTGGGTTTAGGGAAGGAGGAGGGTGGGTCAGTCGATTGGTCAGTCAGTCTGTCAGTCGACAGCGACCTCTGGTGGATTACGCAAGAACAGCAGGTGCTAATGGCACTCGTGAGAGAAATTTTAAATCTGAACAAGCGCACACAGCGCCCTCTAGTGGATTCCCGAAAACAAAACTTGCAATTACCTCCTTGGACATATTTGGCGCTCTCCAGAAATGGGTATATAATCAGAATGAACCTGGGTCTGAATATTCTGATATTTAAATATTTATTTATTTGTTTATTTTTATTTATTTATTAATGATGTTTTTAATGCAATGTCAGCAGCAAGCCTGTCTTTATGGTGAAAACAAATAACCAAAGTCATACAGTTCACAATAACCTACTGTATATTGGACATTTAAGATTCATTTAAGGCATTAAAATTCATTCAGGTGATACTTTTTTAAATATCAGTTAAACATTTCCTTAAATAAAAACATGGTAAATTTACATTACAAACAGTGCTGTTCAGAAAACTTTATTGGTGTTTGACAAGTGGGCGAGCTGTTTTTTTTCTTTTTTTTTTTTTTTTACTAATTAATAAATAACCCTCTTGAGCCCTGTTAAAATCTGTATTTAAAATCTGTATTTATTGGCCAGATCACAAGTGAGCGATGTGACATACACAGGGGTGAACTGTGGCTGAAACCTTTTTAAACTTGTCCACTTTAGACCATCTCCAGAGGCAGCTTAAAAAACACGTCTGCTGTCTAGACGATCATGTGGTTAAGAGCATTCAGACGGCCACTAAACACCACCTACTCTCTCTACACATAGTGGACCATTTCTTAAATGATACAAGATGTGTTGTTGAAGTGCACTAGCCAGACAGGGGTTTAAATTTAGTTGTATGAAGTTGTAAGTTATGTTTAATTGCAAAATATGTTGAACAAATATATTTAAAAAACTTAGGAATGGCATTGATTTGCCACTTTCAGAACAGAAACCTAATTTGGTTTTTGTTGTCTCCTTTTGTCAAAGATCTGCTTATTTCACAGTTTTAGATTAAAAAAATCACTCGTTGCGTGGCAAAAGTGTGTGAATATAACAACCCAGGCTCATTCTGAAAACGTAGTCTGGCGGACGTTTCTAGAGCCCACGAACTACGTCCCGGAAGGTACGTATTTGTGCAGTTTTTGTTTTCGCAAATCCGCGAGAGGCCGCTGTGCGCGCTTTTTCGCATGTCGAATGAGTGCCGTTATCGCGTAAACACACAAGAGGCTGCTGTGGAACCACTGTACGTCCGACTGGCTGAATGATTGACTGGGCAACTGGTTAATCGGCCGACCCTCCCTGCTCCTCCTTCCCTAAACCCAAGCAGTTTTACTGAGAAAAGCCCTCGTCTGATTTTTACCACGATTTCGAAATTTACCACATTCATAGCCTGTTATTCACTTGTTCACCTTATTTTTTGGATTCTGTTTTTGTCTTACCTGATTTCTGGAACCGCTCTTCCCCGGACACGAACCCGGTCATCTTTGACATGGTCAGCTCCTCTCTGCATCTCAAGTCCGCCGACGTACATGACGAGCTAACCGGACAAACTGGTTGCGGCGGGAAATGCATAGTCAGTGGTCAGCCGGCAAGCGCGGAAGGGAATGGCGTCACACCGCCCCGTAGCATTTGCTTAAGAAAATGAAATGCAGCCATACGTACCTCCAACTAAATAATTCACGGTCTCCAGAAACGTCCGCAGGACTATGTTTTCAGAATGAGCCTGGGTTGAAATATAACCAGCCATGAGTTATTTTCTCCCTTTGTTCATGTCATCAAAGGGGAAAGCTCTGCCCACTAGTGACCAGTGATGGGAATAACGGCGCTATAAATATAAACGGCATTACTAACGGCGTTACTTTTTTCAGTAATAAGTAATCAAATTAATTACAATTCTTCCGTTACAACGTCATGACTGTTACTGTCAATAAAATGTGCGTTACTATAATTAAGAGCTCTGAAGTGGTTTCCCCTTAAAAGAGGTGGTTTGCCATCTCCAGGTTGGAGGAAAGTCCTCACCCCAGGTGGAGGACTTTAGGTCTCTCAGGGTTTTGTTCACGAGTGAGGGAAGGATGGAACGTGAGATTGACAGGTGGATTGGTGCAGCAGTAATGCGGTCGATGTATGTGGTAAAGAAGCAGCTGAGCCGAAAGCCAAAGCTTTCAATTTACCAGTTAATCCACGTTCCTACTCTCACCTAAATGTCATGAGATTTGGGTCATGACTGAAAGGACAAGATATCGGATACAAGCGGCCGAAATGAGTTTCCTTCAAAGGGTGGCAGGGCGCACTCTTCTGGATAGGGTGAGGAGCTCTGTCACCCGAGAAGAGCTCGGTGTAGAGCCACTGCTCCTCCACATGGAGAATAGTCAGCTGAGGTGGCTCGGGCATCTGTTTCAGATGCCTCCTGGATGCCTAACTAGGGAGGTATTCCAGGGATGTCCCACCAGGAGGAGGCCTCGGGTAAGACCCAGGACACGCTGAAGAGATGCTGGATGTCTCTCGGCTAGCCTGGGAACGCCTTGGGATCCCACCGGAGGAGCTGGTGGAAGTGTCTGAGGAGAGGGAAGTCTGGGGTTTTCTGGGAAGACTGCTGCCCCTGCGACCCGGCCCTAGAAAGTGGCAGAAAATGAATGAACGAATATAGCGTTTTTAATGCGAGCAGCTTTTCTCTCCGCTATTCTCTTAGTAAATTGTTTAATTGGCAGTAATTTGCCACGGTGATGGATCTGCAGGGCTGAATGACACTGGAGTCTGTGTTTTTTTTCTCTGTCAGGAATGGCACCAGCATGATCTCGCTCATCGTTCCTCCTAAAGATCAGATCTCCAGAGTGGCCAAGATGTTGGCCGATGAGTTTGGTACGGCGTCCAACATCAAGAGTCGAGTAAACCGACTGTCAGTGCTGGGAGCCATTACTTCAGTCCAGCAGAGACTCAAACTCTACAGCAAAGGTGAGTGTGTGTGTGTGTGTGTGTGTGTGTGTGTGTGTGTGTGTGTGTGTGTGTGTGTGTTTTTGTGACATATCAGGACACAAATCTGTATAATGACATGGGTATGACACAGCTATTACAAAAAGGAGGTGAAATGTGAGGACATTGGTGACGTCCTCATTTTTCAAAATGCTTATAAATCACACAAAATGAGTTTAATCAGAGAGTAAAGCTGGACACTGACTCCTGTGATGGTTGGGTTTAGGGGTCGGGTGAGGGCAATAAAATATACGGTTTGGACAGTATAAAATGAATGGAAACCTATGTAATGTCCCCACTTTTCACAAAAACAAACGTGTGTGTGTGTATGTGTGTGTGTGTGTTTGCTTTTAATTGTTTACTTTTAATTGATTTTCAAGTATACACACTCACAAACCCTTACTCATAATGGAACATACAATCGTTTTCTAGCTGTTGTTACGAAATAAATTAAAAATCCTTAATCAAAAAGAGATTTAACCAAAACGTAACAAAATAACAGGGATTAAAAATATAATCCCTGGTGCCCCCGCGCTCTCTCTCCCCAAAATATATACCAAAAACACAACCACTGAGAATTAACAAGTAAATATGATTTATTTACAGAAATAAGGAGCGAAAAAATAAAATCAGGAGGGGTTCAGCCAAAATAAATGACAATAAACCAAGCTAACTAAATTAGATTAAACTTCCCTAGAAAACAAATACAATAAAATACAGAAAACTTACCTCCCTACTAACAAACACAGGAGAAAACGAAAATAACAAATAAGGCACCAAACCTCCCTGCATGCTCCAAGCCCGACAGGAAGACAGAAAAACCGGGCTTCAATCGCCGGTTAAAAATGAACACAACGGCATCTCACAAAGCCACAAAGAGATACAAGCAAACACTCATTGGATCACGTTTTCAAGCGGGGAAAATCGAGAGAGAGCGGGGAGCCATCGAACCCATGTTCTCTGCAGGTTTTTATAGCCGCCGCCAATCCAAGCACCAATCACGATCCGTCCCAATGTAATCCGCTGCACCTGCGAATACTTAGAGCGAGAAAGAGAGAGAGAGCAAGAGAAAGAGAGAGAGCGAAAGAGAAACACCACACACACAAGCCTACACTACACTACTCGTAACACTGTCAATTACTTCAGTCTGAGGTTACAGATGTTTTGAGCGACATAATAGTGATAAAAAAATATTACATGATTATAATCATATTATAACATGATTTTATTCATTCATTTTCCTTTAGCTCAGTCTTTTGTTTATCAGGGGTCACCACAGGGGAATAAACCGCCAACTATTCCAGCATATGTTTTACGCAGCGGATGCCCTTCCATCATCAACCCAGCAAACACCCATACACTCTTAAAATCACACACACACACTCATACACTACGGCTAATTTAGTTTACCCGCATGTATTTGGCTTATGGGGGGAAACCAGAGCACCCGGTGGAAACCCACACCAACATGAGGAGAACACGCAATGTAGGGTTTTCTGCACACATGCAGTGATGCGTCAGTTTGATTTTAATTAAACTGCATTGCTTTCACCAGCGTTTGTTCAGTTGCACATAGAGAATAGCGTCTTTATTCTGGGATTACCTCTCTTAATAAATACACTTCGCATATAAAGTAAATCATATCTCAAAGCATTTACTGGGGCACGTGCCCCAGTAATCTGGGTCTAGCGGTGCCCCTGGCGACAAGACTTTTGTCAGGTAGTGTATATAAAACACATGAGATAAAAACTGGTGAACATGGGCGCTTATCATGAGATAAAAAAAGATGAACTAATACATCCTTATTGTAAAGTGTTATTGAGCATTTTGGGTTTTCTTCTCCTGCAGTGCCACATAATGGTCTGGTGGTTTACTGCGGGACTATAGTGACAGATGAAGGCAAAGAGAAGAAAGTCAACATCGACTTTGAGCCTTTTAAACCCATCAACACCTCACTGTACCTCTGTGACAACAAGTTCCACACCGAGGTAAAATCACAGTGCAAATTCAGTGTGTTTTATGAAGATCAGTATATTTGGCAATGCTGCATTCAATCTTTCTTTTAGGCTCTGACGGCACTGTTGACAGACGACAGTAAGTTTGGCTTCATTGTTATTGATGGTAGTGGAGCTCTGTTCGGGACTCTACAGGGAAACACCAAAGAAGTGCTGCACAAATTCACTGTGGACCTGCCCAAAAAACACGGTAATTATCATGAACAGACACTAAGCGCCCTATCATACACCCGGCGCAGTGTGGTGCAAGGCGTGACGTAGTAGTCTTTTGCTAGTTTCAGCTTGGCGCAAGAGTCATTTTGAGGCGTTGCACTACACTGTTTAAATAGCAAATGCATTAGCGCTCATTTGTGCGCCCATAGGCGTTCTGGTCTAAAAAGGAAGGTGGACCACTGGCGCACTGCTGGCGCGTCGCTATTTTGAGAAACTATAATAGATTTTTCAGTAGACCAAAACAAACCCGGTCTAAACTCCGGCGCAGAGTTGCGCCTCACTTACACACTGCTTAATACACACAAGAGAGACAAATATTTTTACATATGAAAAAATTTAAATATTAAGGATATATATAGGATATAATAAGAATAGATATAGGATATAAATATAAAGGATTAAATTATTACAAAACTTATTATTTTCTAGCCTACGAAAATATGAAAAATCACTGCTTTTATGTCTTCTTCATCTCGGGAGGCTTTTTCAGTTCATTCATAACAATTTCCTTCTGTATAATGTTATTATTATTAGCAGGATTATTTATTATATCCATATTTATATTTGTTTTATTAAAAACAAGCTTAGATTTGCCCACCTGCAGGTTTTAGACCATATGAGGCACAGCATGTGTTTTAGGATATAACTCAGGTTTTTGAGCACATTTTGTTATTATTGTTCATTTATTCGTTTGCTGGAAATTAGAACTGAATTTAGAAATAGTTTTGAAATGAATATTTGCGCTTAACAAACACAATTATTTATTTATAGACTAATTGATGTCTGTGCGTAAAGGTTTCCCTATCCAAGAGCGAATGTAAAAGTGATCCATTATCTCTCATTCTCAGGCAGTAGATGCTCTGTTTAACTGTTTTCTGTAAAAAAAAAAAAACTGGTAACTGTTTGCTTGTGAAATGCTCATTTTTTCCATTTAGACTTACTTTACGTCCTGTAAATAGTGAATGCGCTCTTGGCGTGACGCAGCTGGCTCTTAAAGGGAATGGGAGATGAGACTCTGATTGGTTTATTCTCAAAACACACCTATAACTCATTCAGAAAATAAACTCAACCCTTTTAGACCATGCGCCACGGCGCAAAGCGGATTTCCCGTCCTTAAATTAGCAAAAATGCGTTCTGACACGCCCTGAAAGCTCTGCGTTTTGCGCTCTGCGCATGGACCGACAAAATAGAGCCCTAAGGGATAGTTAACCGAAAAATGAAAATTTTTACTTACACCCCCTTAGCTCAAATCTGTTGGAGTTTCTGCTAACGCTTTCTGTTAAGCCGATGCTCATAATGAGGTACACCTAAACCTGTAATGATTTCAGGAAGGGGAGGTCAGTCTGCTCTGCGTTTTGCTCGGTTAAGGATGGAGAAGAGGCATAATTATGTGAGGAAGGTTGCAGAGACGGCCGTGCAGCTCTACGTGTCCAATGATAAAGTCAATGTGGTTGGACTGGTGCTGGCCGGATCTGCCGACTTCAAGACGGAGCTCAGCCAGTCGGACATGTTCGACCCGGTAAGAAAACTGGTTTGTGTTGTCGGCTGTAAGTGAAGTTTTATAAACGCATGAGCAGATCCATTTGATCATTCATTCATTCATTTTCTTTTCGGCTTAGTCCCTTTTATTAATCTGGGGTCGCCACAGAGGAATGAACCGCCAACTTATCCAGCATATGTTTTATGCAGCAGATGCGCTTCCAGCTGCAACCCATCACTGGGAAACATCCATACACACTCATTCACACACATACACTACAGACAATTAAGCTGACCCAATTCAACTATAGCACTTGTCTTTGGACCCGGAGGAAACCCTCGCAAACACAGGGAGAACATGCAAACTCCAAACAGAAACGATGACTGGGGCTCGAACCAGCGACCTTCTTGCTGTAAAGCGATTGTGCTACCCACTGTGCCACCGTGCTGCCCCATTGACAATTATTATTATTATATTTTGAGATTTTGATTTCCCCGCCCACCCAATTGATTGACAGGCACATATTAAAGTCTCCGTAGTAGAATTGGGAAAACATCCTAGTTCAGTGGTACTGTGGTATTTTTGAAACCAGATCTCTGCTTGATCCGTGTCTGTCTCTGTCACTGACTGTGTTGTTTATCTGACATGACGCAGGAGAATGGAATGGTGGGCGGGGAGAGTCAGCTCATTTGCATTTAAAGGCACAGGCTACAATTGGTTCTGACCCCCAAATTGATCATTTTCAGCAGGGTAAAATAAATATTCTAATAGGCATTATGAGCTGAAACTTACACACATTCTGGAGACACCAAAGGCTCATCTCACATATATATTCCCTTGCTTTTGCATTCATTAAAAACTGTGAACATGGAAAAATGGATGTGAATCAGAATTAAACGTTGGATTTTGTTGAGATGCAGAAGTAGTGTGCTTTCCTGACACTGCAGTTTTCCCTGTGATTGGCTGAAGTCTGTTTTCTCTGATTGGTTGCAGAGGTTGCAGGTGAAAGTGTTGAAGCTGGTGGACATCTGTTACGGGGGAGAAAATGGCTTCAATCAGGCCATCGAGCTCTCCGCTGAGATCCTGATCAATGTCAAGTTCATGCAGGAGAAGAAGTTAATAGGTAAACATTGATGATCATTATAATATTTAACAAGACAACATTTCAGTTCCTTATTTTGTGCAAATTTATAATTCAATTGCATATATCATTCTAAAATATGTGAGTTATATTGACTTGATATTAATTATGCATAGAGATGGGCGATACCACAGTTTTTTTATGCGATACGATACCGATACTTTTTGTAAAAAAATTACGATACCGATATTGATACCACTTATTATTTAAAATGTTAATGGGATTTTTTAAAATAATGTTTATTTAAAAAATCATTACATTGTGTTGTAGAATTGTTTTTTTCTAATGTAAAGCACTTTGGTCAAGCTTGGTTGTAATAAGGTGCAAGGGCTGCACGATATTGGTAAAATCTGACATTGCGGTATTTTCAACCCAGGCTCACTCTGATAACGTAGGCTGCTTCCGAAACTGCATATCTTCATACTATATAGTACGCTAAAATCAGTATGCGAGCTGAGTTGTATGTCTGAATTCATAGAATTCGAAAATCAGTATGCGAGAAGTACTTACTACTTACGGCGAGATTCTGAAGTGCGCATGCCATGCATGCTGCGCTATCCCATGATGCCTCGCGAGAGAATTCATGAATGGGTGTGAAGCGACGCAACTGACGCAGGTAGGGCACGTGATCATGACAAAATGGCGGATGTAGTACGTACGAACTCCATTCATACTTTTCACATTCATACTGTATAGAACGTACTTTTCTGATGGCCGAGTAGTACGTTTAAATTCAAATGCAGTACCTACTGAGTAGTAGGCGGTTTCGGATGCAGCCGTAGTCCCGTGGACGTTTCTGGAGACCGCGAATTATGTAGCCGGAGGTACGCATGGCTGCATTTAATTTTTTAAGCGAACGCTACGGGGCTCAGGTAAGATAAAAACAGAATCCAAAAAAATAAAGTGAACAAGTTCATAACACGGTGAGAATGTGGTAAAAATCCAAAAACATGGTAAAACCATAGACGGCCTTTGTAAATCGTTGGTTGGGTTTAGGGAAGTAGGCGGGTCAATCGGTAAAATTGGTTGGGTTCAGGGAAGGAGGAGGGTGGGTCAGTCGATTGGCCGGTCACACAGTAAATCATTCGTTTAGTTAGCCAGACAGACGGTCATTCGACAGCGGCCTCTGGCGGATTTACGCAAGAACATCGCAGGCGCGAACGGCACTCGCAAGCAACATTTGAGATACGAAAAATCACACACAGCAGCCTCTTGCAGATTCGCGAAAACAAAAACTGTAAAAATACGTACCTCCCGGGACGTATTTCGCGGTCTCCAGAAACATCCACGGGACAACGTTTTCAGAATGAGCCTGGGTTAGATGTTTTGTTTTACTGTGGTATATATTGCGATATAAATCCAGATGATTTGAATGGCTCTATTTAGAAAGATTTTATTCATTTAGATCAACTAGGAAGATCAAGTCTTTTTATGCCGTGCATCTGAATAAAATATAATAAATTACAAGCGCAAATAAATACGACAGAACAAAAATAAAAATCTAACAGTAAATAAATATGGAAATTGAACTATCAAACGTAAAATAACATGGTCATCATTGTATAAATAGCTTTATTCAATAATATAAACTTAATATTTAATAATATCTTGATTTTTTTAAACTTTAAAAAATAATCTAGTCCTGTAATGTGACTATTGTGGATACACATATTGTGATATCAATGCTCAAAGGATATATTGTTCAGCACTATAAGGTGCTATATAAATAAAGGTGGATTGATTGATTGATTGATTGATTGATTGATTGATTGATTGATTGATTTATTTATTTATTTATTTATTTATTTATTTATTTATTTATTTATTTTAATGGCTCTCTGTATGTCAGGCCGGTACTTTGACGAGATCAGTCAGGACACTGGGAAGTATTGTTACGGCGTTGAGGACACACTAAGGGCTCTGGAAATGGGAGCTGTTGAAATTCTCATCGTCTATGAAAACCAGGAGACAATGAGATACGTCTTAAAGCTACACGGAGCAGAGCTCAACGGCTCCAAGAACGGTAAACACACACACACATACTTGTATACATGGTTTACCGGGACACTCCATTGGCCTAGTGTATTTTATACGCTTATGATATGGCCACAACCCCAAACTCAATCCTTCGTTGGTGAAATTTTAATGTTAAAAGACTTCATTATGTATGATTTGTAAGTGTTTTGAGTTAGACAGACACGAGGTGTGATGCTGTAAACCACCTAAATAGAGTACATTAAGTCATGTCATTAAACAAATTTGTGTCCCTGTTAACCACATATACCTGAACACACACACACATTATACATGCTTATAACACGGCTGTCTGGAATACTCAATGCTCATTGGTTAATCGAGACATTCCAAGGTATGTTATCCTGAAATAACAACCAATACATAACACAGAATCATCAGGAAACTTCCAATTCCCTTGACCATCAGTGAATATGTTCATCATCCCTATACTATTCACATTTATTTGTATATGCTTCTCTGTCACGCTGTGATTTTTGATTGTTTTGGACTGTTTGGCGCCATCTTGTGACTGAATAATATGTCGGTTTATGCAGCCATTTTCATTTCTGTCAGCTTTACGTTTTTTTGGCTGTTTGGCGCCATCTTGTGACTGACTAATACACTGGTTAGTGCAACGCTATGCTCCATTTTAGTTTCTCTTAGCATTTTAATGAAATAAATAATAAACTATTATGGCTCAGAACAATGTTTTGCGTGTAAATTTTGTTTTGTGGCAAGTAGCTGTGTAATAAGAGAGATAAAGGATGGTTGTTTTCTCAGAAATCTTGCTGAAAAGCTGGCTAGAAATGTATGAGTGTAATACACATTAATAAGTGTATTATTTAATAATTGATTCTTTAATACGTGTTTTTTTATTTTATTGACTTTTTTCTTTTATTATATACAAGTGTAATAATATTATTTTTTACTATTATTATTATTATTATTATTATTATTTAATAACATTTATTTTACTTATTTGTTTGTTTAACAGGTATATTTAATGAGTCTCGCTATGTACATCTTGAGCACCAAAACCTGTACATATCCCTGTATGTATTTTAACGTGATTTGAGTCTGTGTTTTTAGCAGACTTTTAAGTATTTAGTAGTATTGTCATTTTATCATTTTTTATTTCATGTTTAGGAATGTAAGTGTGTTAAATGTATGTTAAATGTTGACCTAAATGGCGACGCCTGATTAATAAAGCTAATAAAGGTACAAAGCTGAAGGAAAATGAATGAAATTTGCATATTTTTTTTTCATAATGTTTATTCATTCATTCATTTTCCTTCAGCTTTGTCTCTTTATTAGCGTTATTAATCAGGCGTCGCCACAGTGGAATGAACCACCAATTTGTCCAACATGTTTTACACAGCGGATGCCCTTCCAGCAGCAACCCAGTACTGGGAAACACCCATACACTCTCGCATTCACACACATACACTACCAATTATTAATTTATTCGACTGACCTACAGTGCATGTCTTTGGACTGTGGGGGAAACCCACACCAACATGTGGAGAACATGCAAACTCCACACAGAAATGCCGACTGGGCCAGCCGGGACTCAAACCAGCGAAATTCTTGCTGTGATGCATCAGTGCTAACCACTGAGCCACCGTGCCACCCCCTCATAAGGTTTATTTCAAATAATATTTTCAAGTTTTTAGTTTAGTTATTAGATTATACTGAGTGTGTGTTCAGTGTAAACAGGGGTATCTGAAGGAGTGTAAACACATGTACTGACTTACATTCAGTGTTACTGCAGGTTGTTGCCTCAGCAGATTGATCAGATTAGATTGTGTGCGTGTAGAGCGGAAGTGTTTCCTGCGTAACGTCTCCTCATTGTTGTGCGTTTCAGATGAGAAAGTCATTTATTTGAGTCCAGAACAGGAGAAGGACAAATCGCACTTCATAGACAAAGAGGTGTGTTGTATGTGTGTGTGTGAAAGGTTGTCTGTCTACAAAAAAAGACACCTATCTGTTAATACACATTCATTAAGTCATGAAAACTGCCAATGTTATATAATATATAGTATATTGATATTTTTTAAAGCTCTCCCTGCTGAAAAATCCAGTTTAAACCAGCCTAAGCTGGTTGGCTGGTTTTAGCTAGTCAATCAGGCTGGTTTTAGAGGGGTTTTGGCCATTTCCAGGCTGGTTTCCAGCCATTTCCAGCCTGGTCTTAGCTGGTCAGGCTGGAAAATGACCAGCTAAATCCAGCTAAAACCAGCTTGACAAGCCTGGTTTAAGCTGGACATAGCTGGTTTTGGCTGGGCTCCCAGCCTGGCTAGGCTGGTCAAGCTGGTTTTAGCTGGTCATCTCCCAGCCTGACCAGCTAAGACCAAGCTGGAAATGGCTGGAAACCAGCCTGGAAATGGCCAAAACCCCTCTAGAACCAGCCTGGTCGACCAGCTAAAACCAGCCAACCAGCCTAGGCTGGTTTAAACTGTTTTTTTTCAGTAGGGCTATTTTGATATTTTCTATTTTCATTTTAATTTTAGTAAATTTTTTTGTGATTGTGTTGTTATTTATATCATGTTTATTTATTACTTAATGTGTTTTACTTCATTTCAGTAAGTTTTTAAATTTTTAGTAAGTTTGTGTTATTTAGCCACCTTTTTGCATGTATTTTTATGTTTGTTTATTCATTTTAAGGCAGTTTGATTGTGTTTTTTTTAAACGTACTATATAATTAAAGTTGAGATGAGCTGAATTAAGTTGTTCAATCATACTTTTATTTCTAATGCACATATATTTCTATCAGTGACTCACAAATCTTTTTGTCATTTATCTAAAATACTTTTTTTTGTATTAAAGCCAGTGCTTTATTAAATTAGCAATGCTTTAATATGTAAAATGTGTGTGTGTGTGTGTGTGTGTGTGTGTGTGTGTGTGTGTGTGTGTGTGTGTGTGTGTGTGTGTGTTTGGTGTTTGAATCCAATTTGCAGTGATTTATTTGCATAAAAAACATTTTAAGTGCAATTAAAGTTTAAAAATGTTATGATTATAAGAGAAAAATGTATAATTATAGGTATATACACAGTATATACACTCATCAGCCGCTTTATTAGGTACACCTTATTAAGTTAGACCCCCTTTTGCCTTAAGAACTGACTTAATCCTTCGTGGTACAGATTCAACAAGGCACTGGAAATATTCCTCTGAGATTTTGCTCCATGTTGACTTGATAGCATCATGCTGCAGATTAGATTGCCAAGATCCCATTTCACCACATCCCAAAGGTGCTAAATTGGATTGAGATCTGGTGATTGTGGAGGCCATTTGAGTACAGTGAAGTCATTGTCATGTTCAAGTAACCAGTCTGAGATGATTCACGCTTTATGACATGATGGTGTGTTATCCTGCTGTAGCAGTAGCCATCAGAAGATGGGTACACTGTGGTCATAAAGGGATGGACATGGTCAGCAACAATACTCAGGTAGGCTGTGGTGTTGACATGATGCTCAATTGGTACTAATGAGCCCAAAGTGTGCCAAGAAAATTTCCCCCACTCCATTACACCACCACCACCAGCCTGAACCATTGATACTAGGCAGGATGGATCAATGCTTTCATGTTGTTGATGCCAAATTCTGACTCGACCATCTGAATGTGTCAGCAGAAATGGAGACTCATCAGAGCAGGCAACGTTTCTCCAATCTTCTATTGTCCAGTTTTGCTGAGCCTGTGTGAATTGTAGCCTCAGTTTCCTGTTCTTAGCTGACAGGAGCGGCACCCGGTGTGGTCTTCTGCTGCTGTAGCCCATCCGCCTCAAAGTTGGACATGTGGTGTGTTCAGAGATGCTCTTCTGCAGAGCTCGGTTGTAACGAGCGCTTATTTGAGTTACTGTTGCCTTTCTATCAGCTGGAACCAGTCTGGCCATTCTCCTCTGACCTCTGGCATCAACCAGGCATTTGTGCCCACAGAACTGCCGCTCACTGGATATTTTCTCCTTTTCGGAGTGTATATACCTTCATACACTCACCGGCCACTTTATTAGGTACACCTGTCCAACTGCACGTTATCATGCGAATTTCTGAACAGCCAATCACATGGCAGCAACTCAAGTTTCAATACCTATATCAGCTATGTATACAATATATAGCCATAATTTTACATTGTATAATATGTTTATGTAATTATTGTTTTCACTGATCATCAGGAGTGTGTTTTGTTGGGTTGTTTTCAGACGGGTCATGAACACGAGCTCATGGAGTGTATGCCGCTGCTCGAATGGTTCGCCAGTAACTATAAGAAGTTTGGAGCGACTCTGGAGATCGTGACGGACAAAAGTCAAGAGGGCTCGCAGTTCGTCAAGGGTTTCGGAGGAATCGGAGGTGAGCCATCCTTGAATGTGTGATAAATAAAAGATGATGTTTGTCATGTCAAATCAAGCCATATAGAACTAGTGTTAGGGGTAATGCATTACAAGAAACGCGAGTTATGTAGTTATATTACTTATCTAAGTGACGAGTAAAGTATTGCATTAGTTTAAAATAAGGAATAATATTTGATTTGGCATCGGTTCACCACTGTAAAACCATATACAGGAACACTGGAGCGGCTTAAAGCCTGGAGAATTTGATGGATCACTCGTATTTCAGCTCATAAACAGACCAGCTGATCTTCACGGCTTTAAAGGGTCACGAAAAACCAAAACACATTTTTTGAGCTGTTGACAGTCGTATATGTGTCCCACACTGCTAAAAACACTATTAGGACACCTATATTTCACTAAAAAGTGTAAATTGGTTGTTTTTGCGTTATTTCAAGCTAATTCGTACTTCCTGTTTGAAACGAATTTTTGAAGCTGCGTCACGGTCATGACATAATAGCCTGTATTCCAGCGTGCAGACTGGACGTCTGAGCGAGAGTGTGTCTTATTACGTCTCAGAGTGTGCTGCATTAATGCATGAGTAAAGCTTGGTTCAAACCAATCAGCGCGCTCTATTGTGCAACTTCATTAATATTCATTACTGTCACGGTGTTTAGACGACAGAGACGCCACGTTGTGTTGGCAAAACAAGCGTGAAGTGTTGCTTTTATAGTTTGCTGCTGTTAAGTTTCGTTTTCATTTTCTCTTTGTGAGAGCTCATAGTCACGTGTGGATTAACAGTGTACACGACGCTCGACAACAATAACTTACGTGTCTAAGGAGGATTATTGTTTACCTGAGAGCTGTTCTCATCTGCAAACGCTGAGATCCGGATTCGCTTGTAGTCTTCTCTTAATAAAGACGCGGCTCTAGTTGCTGGTGATTGTCCTGTCTCTACAGATTTGGTAAGTGAGCGACCAGCGCTCTTTGTTTATTCAGTTTGTTCGTATCAAACTAAGTTAGCTATAGCACTGAGTGTAAACATGTTAGCACCACAACCAAACTTTAACCTCGTGTAGGGTTTTCACCGCATTTAGTGACTGGAATAACACACGCGGCTTTCTGACACTACCTGCCGTGTGCATCTAAGTTTCCGGGAAATGCTGGGGGTTTTTTTTCTCTCATTCGCCGTGCGGTATCAAACATTGCATGAAAAATACACGCTTAGAGCAGATCCTCGAATCAAATATCTCGTTTGTCGCGAGGGACATGAATGAATTCCCTGAATGAAAGAGCCAAACTGCAGTTAAAGTCCACCATTTAATAATTTGGCAAATAATTCCACTACAGATGTCCATGTAGGTTAAACACCATCACTTTCTCCTGTGTGTGTGTGTGTGTGTGTGTGTGTATTTTGACTCTGAAACTCGCACATGCCCAAATAGACACTCCCACACCCTCCCACTTAAGTTCCTCCGACACTCCCCCCTAAACAGAGCTGGACACGCCCACTTTTCTGACTTTTTCCAAAGTAGAGGTGTGAAAACACCCTGCTGAAACGAGGGGGTTTCATGGCCCTTTAAACAGCTTCAGTGTCCCTGTATGTGTGTCTGCACTCAGTAAACAGCGGTGAGTCCGATTAACTGATGACCTTTGCATTTCTGTTGAGCACATGAGCACAATGGCAAATCAGCTGCTCAAATGTAAGCGGGAAATGGACATTTTAAAATTTCAGTACTGATTGATACCGAAATTCAGTATCGTGACAACACTACACGCAGCTAGTTACTTTTGGGGAAGTAACTCAATATCGTAATGGATTACTATCAAAAGTAACTTTACCCAACACTGTATAGACCATTTTGAGGGATGTAAATAATAACAATAGTCCTATTGTATTGTCTGTATTACATTTTTAATTTACACAGCTTCCGAGAATCAAAAAAGGTCCACATATTGATAACCAATGCTATGATTGCTGTAATTATGTTAAGATATAACTGACTTGCTATGAAATAGTTTAACAACAAGCAGGAAGTGTTCATGGGCCAATGACATTACTCTATTGAACAATATTGTTTCTTTTTGACCACATCGTGTTGCTCTCTCAGGAATTCTGCGGTACCGAGTGGATTTCCACGGTTTGGAATATCAGGAAGAGGAGGAGCTGTTTGATCTGGGTGACTACTAGATGAGCTGAAGAGAAACAAGGGAAGATTTGAGATATCTGGAAAAGGAAAAGTCTATTTTTTTTTCTACAGACAGTGCGTGCTCAATACACAAACATGATTGCAGAAGAGAAGCGTGCCATCTGTCTATTAAGAGCTCTTCCTGAATAATGAACAGTCTTGAAGCGTTCTGATTGGACAGGACACATTTTGTTTATCCTCTTTGAATTAACGTCACAGGACAAACCTGTTTGGACTAATTTTTAACTATTTAAGTTATTTTTAATCACATTTCCCCTCTATAAATCAAATTCTAGTCTTCCTTTGAATTTTTGTTGCTGTATTTTAGGACAGTGGCAATTTTTTTACATGGGTTTCTGTGAGCAATGGGGAGAAACAGAATAAATTTGAAAATACAGAAACCTGTGTGTGTGTGTGTGTGTGTGTGTGTGTGTGTGCGTGCGTGTGTGTGTGTGTGTGTGTGTGTGTGTGTGTGTGTGTGTGTGTGTGTGTGTGTGTGTGTGTGGTGTGTGTGTTTACGTGCTCTGTAACTGTGGCGTTTACACAATGTTAAATTGGTAATAATGGGCCCAAAGTGTGCCAAGAAAATATCCCTCACACCATTACACCACCAGCACCAGCCTGAACCATTGATACAAGGCAGGATGTATCCATGCTTTCATGTTGTTGATGCCAAATTCTGACCCGACCATCCGAATGTGGCAGCAGAAATTAAGACTCATCAGAGCAGACAACGTTTCTCCAATGTTCTATTGTTCAGTTTTGGTGAGCCTATTTAATTAATTAAATTAACAAATTGTTGATACAGAAAGACTGTACGAGCTACAGAGATCTACAGAGAGTGGGTTCTTTTTTCCTCTATTGATTGGGAAAGACCCAACAACAGAGGAGCCAATCACAGGAGAGCATGCTTCATCACAAACGCCCTCTTATCTTCGCTTGACCAATCAGAGTCTGCATTTTCAAGTAGCTGAAAATATTGCCGTCTCTCTCTCTCTCTCACACACACACAGACACACACCAAACACTAAACACTCCCTGCAGAGCCACGTGACCACTGGGCAGCTCAGACCACGAAGCAAGATACAACTACAAACACTTCACCGGAAACATTTGAGCGTGTTTTTGCAAAGTAAGAGTTGGGTAATATTGGTGGCAGCCAAAATGAAATATATATTTGTGGATGTATGAATAATATAAATTCTCACTTTACATGTTTAATTCGTTTTTTTATAGGAACTATGAGAAAATAAAACAATATAGTAAAATCTATTTATTATATATTTGAATTACAGTTAAACTACATTTTGTCTATAATAAACATACCATAATATGTTTTTGTAACTTTTTTTCAGCCGAAAGCCTAGCAAGTAAAAAGACTATAATACAATTACTACTGCTACTACCAATTATTCTTAATATTATCTTATGTATGCGTGTGTGTCTTTTTATTTTAATAATAATCATAACAATGTATTTTATTATTATTTACATTTTAATTATGACACTAAACGTTTAAACTATATCTAATCCTATTGTTTGAATTTTTCTGCTTCAGCACGAACAGTTAACTTTTTATTGATAAAAGTTATGAATAAAATATTAAATTATAAATTAAATAAAATTCTACATTTTATTGATAATATCCTAATAATAGATCGGCAATGTATATAATTTGTGACATAGCTAGTCGTGTGTGTATGTGCGCGTGTGAAATAGGACTCTTATTATCGTATAATACCAGTAAGGCTCCATCTTTTGTAGCTGTGTGTTGTTTCGCTCTTCTCTCGGGTTCACCGACGGGTTTCCATTTTCACGGTTGGATTCAGCTAGAACAACAATAATATGGATCCGGACAAGGAGGACAAAACCCTGGAGCTGATGGTACGTGCCGCCCGGTATCCACGACACCTCCTGCTCTGTATGTTTATATTTATGTTTATATGTATCGGTATAACGTACATCGTAAACGCGGGCTAAAGAGGCAGGAGGACAAAAACACAGCAGCGGCCCGAATACTATAGCGTTCAACATTCTTCGTGTTAAATTATAATGTTTGGTTTGAGTTTTGTCAGTAAACCGAGTTTCCGCTTATTATTTGATAAGCAAGTCGCGTATCAATGTCGAGGAATCGTTTGCGCGTCGCTGGAGCGGTCATTGCGGCACCGCTGCGCCATTTACGTTACATCTTCTTTATATTACACTTATTAACGACTATGTGATGAAAACATTGTGTATATGAGCTTCATACATCACACAGCCAACATTCACTTTACATAATTGATCAAATACTCCACCTTCAGCCTATTTGACCGTCATATATCACAATTGATATCCGCTTCATATATTAAACACTTAGCGACGATATCATATGGTATATCGACGATCCGTCGATATACCGTATATCACTTACAGATTATATGAGCGTCAAATATCCGGTTTGTATATAATATACATATATAACAGTGTATATGAGTGTTTTATATCATTAAACCTACTTTCTGCTTATTATTTGATGAGTATATCGCTTATTAATGTTGAGGAATCGTTTGCGGGTCGCTGGAGCGGTCATTGCGATAGAAGTAAAGATGGTTTTATGTACGCACATTCTGACTTTCTCCCTAATAATATAATTTCATAAAAGTATTATTTGCAAACTCTAAATAGCGAAATCATATTAGCTACCAATGACTATCAAAGTGCAACATTGTTCTCAGTCAAATAAAAAGTGTTAATGTTGTTTTCAAGATATACTTGCATGCTAATTCCAATCGAATATTCAAAGTAACATGGTAAACAATATAGAGACTTCTAAATGAATGAATGTGCGAATATAAAACCAACTTTACCTCTGTCATTGCGGCCCTGCTGCGCCATTTACGTTACATCCTCTCTATATTACACATATTAACGACTATGTGATGAAAACATTGTGTATATGAGCTTCATACATCACACAGCCTACATCACTTTATATAATTAATCAAATACACCATCTGCAGCCTATATGAGCGTCATATATCACAATTGATATCCGCTTCATATATCAAACACTTAGCGACGATATCAAATGGTATATTGACGATGCGTCAATATACCATACAATATACTGTATAACGTTTTATAGATTATATAAGCATCAATTATCTGGTTTGTATATAATATACATATATAACAGTGTATATGTGCTTTTTATATTTTCACATAACCTATAATTGCTTGTATAGTAAATAAAATATACCACATACAGCCTAAATGAGCTTCATATATCACATTTAATGTCACTTTATACATCAAACAACCTATATCTTTGAATAATAGGTTATATATATATATATATATATATATATATAGACACACACACGTGTATATATATACACATGTATATATATACATATATACATATATATATATATATATATATATATATATATATATATATATATATATATACACGTGTGTGTGTGTGTATATATATATATATATATATATATATATATATATATATATATATATATATATATATATATATATATAGACACACACACGTGTATATATATACACATGTATATATATACATATATAAATATATATATATATATATATATACACGTGTGTGTATGTATATATATATATATATATATATATATATATATATATATATATATATATATGTATATGTGTGTGTGTGTGTATGTGTATATATATGACTGATGTGATGAAAACAGTGTGTATATGAGCTTCATACATCACACAGTCTGCATTCACTTCATATAGTTAATCAAATACACCACCTACAAAATATACTTACTACAGTTTATGCGAATGTGATCTTATTAGAGAAGTTCTTACTTTATTATGAGGAAAACTGTAATATGTAATAATGCAACGCCATTGTCACTGCTATTTAGAATGCTATTATAAAATATGTTACGTTTTTTAATCTGTGTGAGAAGGCATAATTTCGCAGAAAAACTTATTTCAAATTCTTGACAGAAGCTATGAAGTAAATTTGCTGTAAAGTCATTATGTGGTATTAGCATGTGCTTTCAGGTTTAACATTAGAGACATTTACTCCAAAAGGCCGCAGTTCACTGAAAAGCTAAGCAAACAGCTGCCAATATCGCAGAGCAGAGTGATTATTTGCGCTTTGACTATCATATGCGATATTTTGCGTAGCTCGTCAGAGAATTTTGTCTCTGTGTAGGAAAGCCCCACCCACCAGACATGATTTCTCCCTCATTAGCATAGGATGTTAGTCTTGTTTATGAATCTGCCACTATGCTGACACATAGGCATTGTAGCTCCGCCCTCTTTTGAAGAGAGCACAATCTCATTTGAATTTAAATCGACAGTCACCAAAAAGGCACGATTAGGATCAAAGCTTAAAAGGGTCAGTTTCAGAGAGTTATAAAACATTATTTGTTTGGTTTTTCTGCCTGATCTCACAAGTAAACAAGTATTTTACGTTTTATCAGTTTAGTGGCGAATTCGTACAAGTTCAGTCGTGCGAAAATGTACGATTTGACAAAGAAGGCATGGCACCTAACCTCACCCCTACCCGAACCGTCATTGGGTGATGAGCAAATCGTACTAAATTGTATGAATTAGATTCATACGAATTAGCCACTAAATTAAAAAGTTACGAATTGCTGTGAGATTGCGTTGGGTATTTTGAGCTGAAACTTCACATACAGACTCTACGGACATCACAGACCTGTTTTACATCTTGTAAAAAGGCGCATAATAGGTCTCCTTTAAATAATTTGTTCTGTTTTTAAATAATTAATGTTTGTTTCATATGATGCTCACGGTTCATACGAGCTTCATAAATATTATATTACACACCGTCTATATGTAACTCTTTTATTAAACCTCCTTTACACAGATCATATTTTTAAAAGTCTATTTATGATCTTTTTTTATACAGTTACAGTTTGATCACATCTGGAGGTCAAATAAAATTATTTAAATTCTGCAAACAATGTGAGCTTCATGTTGCTTAAATTTTACATTTTGCCTCATATGCAATTATATCTTGGAGACAGTGTTGGGAAAATCATTATACAAATTTAATCAACTTGATTTTGAAGCTCATTTGCTGAATCTAACTATGCACACTTTGTTTGATCTTCATTATATGCCCTTTAAAAGTTATGTAAACAGCAAAATATGTTTTAAATGTCCCAGATATCATCTCATATCACACACAGTCTTTGTGTTCATTATTCTCTATGTGCTTAGTTATAGTTATATGTATATATATATACATTTATAAATGTGCGTCATGTTCTTTCTACGTTTGATATTGATATAGTGCAAGTTGCATAAAAAAAGTTATGTTTTGAGTTACATTTATTAAATGAATGTCATTTCATGTCTGTCAGTCAATTGAAGGATTATGCTAATCTTCATCCAGGGTCATGTTAGATCGTTTTTAACAACACCCTCTCTGTTAAAACAAAACCGCAGAAACAACAGCGCCTGGTTTGTTTTGAATGGGATTTGGAGGTTAGTCTTTTATTATAGGTTATGTATACAGATCTCTGGATGGTTGTTATTAGTCTGAGGTCTAGTGAGATATGAGATTTTCTCTCTTCAGTTAATTTAAATAACTCAGTGGAGTTCAGTGATTTCAATATCTAGTGTTATCAAGTTAATGCAGCGCTTTATTAAAGGATAGTTCACCCCAAAATTTTATTTCTCTCATCCTTTATTTGTTTAAACCCCACTTGACTGACTGACTTCTGGAGTTCTTCGTACCTCATTTAAATGATCTAAGATGATTTGGCAGATCCTGGATCTTTTCATCTCGATAACTGATCTCTAATTTGGTTCTTCAAACAAGTTCGCGAATCCGATTAGAATGTCTGAATAAACTGATCTGTGATCGCTGCGTGTTGTGGACAGATCTATCGATCCTCGAGATCATGATCAGCAATGCAACGATTGGCTGACGGCACAGCTGCGCAATGACATCATCTGATTAATATTCAATTATCCATGTGAGCAAAATTACATCAAATTAGCAGTAAATGGTTTGTTAAATATGACACGCAATAACCTTCCACATTTGTTGTGAGCTGCAGGCTTTACACTTTCATGTGTCAAGAGTATTCATCATGTATTTCAATGCAAATCAATGTATTTAGTTCTACATTTAGAAAAGATTTTCTTTATTATAGTAGCCGTTTTTTTAATCGGTGTAAAGAATAACTGGTTGTTTACAAAAGCATTTTGAAATTGGTAAAGGCGTCTGCAACTTTTGTGAAGCATCAAATCACCGGCATATTAACTATCAAAACATGTTTATGACTGCATAAATGTATTATTGCTTTAAAAAAGTCACATATTGTGCATTTCTATTATACACAACTTGTACTAAAGCCATCTAAAAAGTTCTTATCAATAAGTTTTCTCTTTGCACCACCAGGTAGCAGTCTTTGTACTTTCATTTTGAGGGTGCTTGCAGAAGTTTTATTAATATGTAGGCTATAACTTTATTTTATTAATAACTATAGCTTTATAGTTAAAAAATATTTACCATTTTCCCAAGTGTATATAACTACTACTGTAAGAAAATATCAGAATTCGGCACATGCTTTCTGTGTTAACTTTGCTTGAACTGAGCTGATCTAATCCTGTTTATAATTGAACCTGCTCCCGATCAGGTTTGACCTAGCAGAACTGTTGCTATGACAACAACTCTCGGATCAGCTTTGAAGAACGAAACGATCCTGGATCGTGTCAAATCGTCAATATCCAAATCCAGCTAACTGAGTAATCCACGTACGAAGAACGGACCCCTGTTGAACACAAAATAAGGCCAGTGCTTCACACAGGTTTAAAATATACTTGCGGTGGTAGCCGGATTGTAACACACTATTTACCCACATCACATAAATAGTTAACAAACAAAACACTATTTTTATCAGTACATTTATTTATTATTTCTTTTTACTTTTATACTATTCAGGAGCCATGTGCACCCACTGACAGGATCTCTCTCAAGTTCAAAGCAAACTTGAATGCCGAAGCATTTTAGATATGTATATAAAATAGCCTATGTAATATAATGACATCAAATAAAAAAATGTTTACAGCATATGAGAAATTAGTGAAAGGAAAAGGAATGAGAACAGACAAAATCTCTAAAGGTTTTCTTAATTACAAGATTAAAACGTGTAGATTATTGAGGCAAATGCATTGATGAAAAATGATGGCGTACATAAATTACATAAATTACGCATCCAGTTTAGACCAGTCGTTTTGTCCTCTCTGAGCATATTGTAAAGTTTTCTGAGTTGTTTAGACCAGCGGTTCTCAAACTTTTTTCATCAAGTACCACCTCAGAAAAAAATTGTCTCTCCAAGTACCACCATAATGAGCAGTATTGAAATACTGTAGCGTAGTAGGCCTACTACAGCAGCTACAACTCTGCACAGTAAAAAAAAAACGTGGCAGATCACCTCAGAAATGTAGGCTATAAGTCATATATGGCATATTATAAATATCATTTTTGATAAATTTTGAAATATATGTAGCATGTACATGACATATTTCATTCCTCCGTGTACCACTAGAAGGAAGTCTGCGTACCACTAGTGGTACACGTACCACAATTTGAGAACCACTGGTTTAGACTAAAGAATGAATTATTTAATGTTTCTATCGTGATTGTGTGTGCGGTTGGCTGCGAAGCCAAGTGAAAGTAGGCTTAAGTAAAAAGGTAATGCAAAAGCAAATACAATTGATTAAAAAAGTCGTCTCAGCATGGACAAAAGGCCAAAACGGTGAGCAAAATATGCATTTTTAAGCGAAAACGTAGTTTGGTAACATGGCCTGAATTTTCATTTAAGGTGAACTATCCCTTTAAGTATTTATATAAATGAACTATAAAAAACATACTATTTAAACGTACTATAGTTATAAATATCCAAATCAGCACTTTAGAATGCTGAATGTCATAAATTATCTTTATTTTAGGAAAATATAAGACCTTTTATAGTAAAATAATTGGATTTTATAATGTATTTAACTTTTAATAAATGTTTTCAGTATTGTTTTACTGTATTTTTAATTAGATGGATGGGAGAGAAAACCATTAGGTGAAAAAAAAAAATAAATAAAAATAAAAATCGAAGAATAACACATTACCAGTTTGTTTTCAGACGTCATTGAGTGTCATGCAGAAATACACACCTCGGCTCTACTGCATGAATCTGTCGAGTGTGTGATGTTTGCGTTCACGCCCTAAACTAGCTCATGATTTATGGAGCACAGAAGAGGAGGAGTTTGTGAAGCCCCTCCCTCTTCTCTGCCCCGCCCACTCATGGTTTGTTGGTCTGTGTGTGTATGTGTGTGCGTGTTGCTCACTGTTGCTCTAATACAGTTTTTTTCCTCACTTTCCACACTGACTCTCCTCTTCTCTTTCACACTTTCACTTGTACGACCCTCACACCACTTTCATTAATTGCATGCCTTTCTTTTTTGTTGTTCCTTCTGTTATTCCTTATTGTTTATTCTTTTCTTTCTGTGTTGTTATTCTTTCTTTCTTTTTTCTTTCTGTTTTTTTATCATTTTCTTTTTCTTTCTTGTTTGTTCCTTTTGCTTTTCATTATTTAATCTTTTTCTGTCTTTTTGTCTTTCTTTTTTCATCGTTTTTTTATTTTTCTTTCTTTCAATCTTTCTTTCTTTC
Organism: Danio rerio; assembly: GCF_052040795.2. Lineage (NCBI taxonomy): Eukaryota > Metazoa > Chordata > Actinopteri > Cypriniformes > Danionidae > Danio > Danio rerio. The sequence continues at coordinate 3,149,938 of NC_141034.1, read as the reverse complement.
TTTCTTTCTTTCTTTCTTTCTTTCAATCTTTCTTTCTTTCTTGTTCCTTCTGCTATTCCTTTTCATAATTCTCTTTCTGTCTCTTTGTTTTTTTACTTCTTTCTGTCTTTCTTTATTTCTTTCTTTTTTCTGTTTTTTTATTTTTCTTTCTTCCTGTTTTTTATTATTATTTTTATTTCTTTCTTTCTTTGCCTATTTGTGATTTGTTTTTCATCAATGCCATGTTTTTTCTTCTCTGGTTTGTCATTTATTTGGTCTATTTATTTATTCCTCTTTGTCTCTGCTTTCTCTCTTTTTCTCTAATTGCATATTTTCATTGTTTTCCTTTCCTTTTTTCCGTCATTCTTTTTCTTTTCTTTCTCTTTGGTTTGTATCTATTTCTTTCTTTCATTCTTTCTTTGCCTATTTGTTATTACTTTTCTTCAATGTCATGTTTTTTTCTGTGTTTTGCTCCTCTTATCCTTTATTTTGTACTTTGTTTTTCCTTTTTTCCCTTGGTTTCGTTGGTTGTTATTTGTTTTTTTCCCTCTTTTTGTCTCTGTTTCTTTGTCTCTCTATCACATATTCCCATTCTGTTTCCCCTTCTCTTGCATCTCTCTCTCTCTCTCTCTCTCTCTCTCTCTCTCTCTCTCTCTCACAGTGTTCTCTGCCTCGTTCTGTCTGGCTGGGTTGTTCGTCGGTGGCAGAGAGTCTGTGTGCTCTCAGATGCCTGCAGAGCCTCCCCTCGTCCCGCGCACACAACCAGGTTCTGCTCTCGTCTTCAGCACCTCCTGCTCCTCCTCTGTCCGTCTGTCTGATTGTGTGCATGTGTATGTGTGTGTTGGCTTCTTGTCTTTTGGTCTAATGAGTGGTCAACTGATGTAGGCTTGTCGAAATAACAACTTCTGTAACAATCGATACTAATGCTGATCGATACTATCGATACTATATTTTTATCGTCTGCGAATTTTTTTTTTTACAATGTAAAAATATTTATAAATTAGCAGTTTTCTTTATTTTTTTATTTGTTCTTGTTTATTTATTCTTTTAAATTACATTATGGGACCTTAATCTTTCTTCCAACAACTTTTAACCTTGAAAAGTTTGAAAAAGTGACTTTTATTGACATTGTTATTGTATTGTATTTATATATTATGCTACAAAAACCTTGTAATAAACTGGCAGTACATGTTTTGTAATTTTACAGACTTTTTTCTCTATATATTATCTTTTATATTATTTAAAATACCAAAATACCAATAAAGTTCACTTTGTTAAACTGAGTTGAATTTTCAACATCAACATCCCATAATACAATACATAACTGTAAATGAAAAGCTAATAATTTGGAAACTGTTAATTAACAGATGATTTTTACAGTGTATATTGTGTTTATTAATATAATTTTACATTAGGGAGTCTTCATTAGTATTAATAATTAAATACGTCTTCTGAAATGTGTTTTCTGCTTACTTTTCATCCCAAATCGACGTTGCTGATCTTGCTATGCGATTATCGTGGATGTGCACATTCGAAACAATATATTGTGCAGCTCTTATCGGTACTGAAATTTTAAAAACATTTATTTTCCGCCATTGAGTGATGTTGAGAACATTATTTAAAACCATTGATTGGCCGTTGTGTTCAAGAGCTCAACAGAAATGACTGTGATTGGCCGTGAAGGTCATCAGTTTACCACTCTTCTTTGCTGTTCACCAAGTACAAACACAAATAAACACTGGAGTGTTAAAGTCGCGTCAATCAGCTGATCTGTCTATGAGTGGATATACGAGCGATCCACTGATAGATCAATTGATCGAAAAGGTCTTTCGCTATTAGGTTTAAACTTTGCATGGTTTCTGAAATGTGTTTTCTGGTTAATTATAATCCCAAATCGACACTGCAGATCCTGCGATGTGACTATTGTGAATGTGCACATTCAAAACAGCTCTAATTGGTGCTGAAATTTAAAAAAACGTTTATTTCTTGCTAAGATTTGAGCGATGTTGAGAACATTATTTAATACCTCTGATTGGTCATTATGTTCACACATTCAACAGAAATGACTGTGATTGGCCATGAAGGTAATCAGTTTACCACTTTTTATCGCTGTTCACCAAGTACAAACACAAATACTTGGACGTTGGAGCATTTTTAAAGTCGCGTCTATCAGCTGATCTGTCTATGAGCAGATATATGAGTGATCCGCTGATAGATCAATTGATCGATGGTTGTTTTTGGTACCAAAGTAGATACTTTTGTCAACCTTAGAAAGATGTCTATTTTAGTCTCCTTTTATTTTGGCCAGATTGAAAAGGAAGTTCAGTTTGCCTGAGCAGGAAGGACAGATCGTCTGCTTTCACTTGTGTTTTTTGACGTCCTTTCTCTCTCTCTCGCTTCTCTCTCTCTCTCTGCATGTGTATCTTTCTCCTTTGCATGTCTGTTTGCTTTAGTCTCACCACCTCATCTAAACTTTTCCCATTGAGAAGCACACACTGACCTGCTAAAGGTTTCCCAAAACCGAACAGTCCACTTTCTTCACTTAATTCACTTTATAAGACAATTGGTGGTTCATTACGCTGTGGGAACCACTGATAAAGTGGGAAATAAGCCAAATTAGAGTCATAGTAAGTGAACTTTATAACATGTTTTAGAGCTGCACAATATATCGGTTCAGCATTAATATCGCAATTTGATCATTTTAGTTACAATGCGAGTATACGCAATGTTAAGTCTGGATGATAAGTTATCATTTTGCAAGTGTTTTTTGAGGCTTGAAATCTGAGGGTTTAAAATACATTCAAAATAATAAAATAAGTAATTTTATTGAATTGTTTATAAAACGAGGTCTATGCATTATTATTTTACATTTGATTATTTAATTACTGTGTACCTGAATACAGTTCGACACGTCGGAAAACAATACAATGCTGTTTATTTAATTAGCAGTTTTGTTTTATTCATCTTTGCTTGTAGATAGTTTATTGTATTTTATCCTTTCCCTTACATAATCTTCCCAATTCATATCGTTCCTATTCATATCGTAATATATATATATATATATTGCATAAAAAAATAAATATTGCAGTTGAATTTTTTTATTATCGGGCAGCCCAAACATGTTTTATTAAAAAATAAATGAATTCAGCAGTCACTTATTAAAGTGATTAAAAATCACACTCATGCCATTTATGATGTTAAAAAATATTTATTTTAAATAATTGTTTTATTCTTTAGAATGTTTTTTTATTTTTTAATGACACTAAAATACCTGAAGCAGCACAACCATTTTCAACATTGGTAATAATAATGAAAAATGTTTCATGAACAGATAAACTGCATTAAAATAGAGATCAAGTGTTTAAAATTGTAATAATACTTCACTATATTACTGTTTTTACGTGTACTATTTTATTAGTTCGACCAAAAATGAAAATAATTCATCATTTACTTGTTTTAAACCATCATAAGTTTATTTCTGCTGTTAAACAAATGAAGATGTTTAGAAAAATGCTGGAATTCTGTAACCAATGACTTGTATTTAAGTCAATGGTTACTAGTTTTCTTTAGTGTTCAACAGAAGAAAGAAATTTATATAGCTTTGGAACCACTTGAGAGTGAGTAAATAGTGAGTATATTTTCATTTTTGGGTGATATATCACTTCAAATCTGTTCAGTCTTGAGTAGCATAACAAACTTTTATTCATACTTCAAAGTCTTATCAGCACAAATGTTTATCCGGTAGTGAACGCTCTGTTCCCGTCCCTTAATTCAATAATAAATAAGTCAGTAGAAATGACATGCAGTGATACCCATTGTAATGCTTTTAATGCAAACAGTTCAGAATAATTAAAAACGTATTATTGACGTCCCACCATAGGTCAACCAAAAATAAAACTAATTCACGCGTAATTTACTTTTCAAACAATTATGAGTTTGTTTGTTTTTTTGCTGTTAAACACACATGAAAATATTGAGAAAAATGCTGGAATTCTGTAACTATTGACTTCCATAGTGTTTAAATCAATGGTTACCTGTTTTTTTGTCATCATGTCAATTCTGTCATTTACTTTTTAATGTAACCATCAACTTCCATAGTTAGTTTTTCCTATAATTGAAGTAAATGGTTACAAGCTTTTAGCTTTCTTCAAAATATTGTTTAGCGTTCAGCAGAAGAAAGAAACTCGTAAAGGTTTAGAACCATTCGAGAGTGAGTAAATAGTGAGTAAATTTTCATTTTTAGGTGAACTATCCCTTTAAATCGGTTCAGTTTTGATGAGAATAACAAGCTTAATTCATACTCCAAAGTCTGATCAACACAAATGTTTGGCCGGTAGTGAACACTCTGTTCTCGTCTCCTAATTCAATATAAATAAGCAAATACCAGCAGTTGATATGACATACTGTGATACCCACTGCAATGCTTTTGAAACAAATAGTTCAGGATAATTAAATGTACACATGTACACGTCGCACTATTGTCAACCTTTGTTGTCTGCAAGTCAGCTGGCAGCTTATAATGCTGAAATAGCAAATATATATATTTATAAAATAGACATTAATGTGCAAATCCGACTTCATGAATGCACTAAAGTCACAGATTTTCAGATCATTCAAACACACAAAACAAACAGACTTCAAAAATAAGTCAATATTACTGAAGAGAAACAAAGTCCTGCAGCTCATTGAGGACATAATATACAGTGAAACCAGAAATGATTCATTCTGACTAGAATATGTTTTTCCCTCAGTGATGCCTCTTATACATCATCTTATTGGGCCCTATCATACACTCGGCGCAATGTGGCACAAGGCGCAGCACAATAGTCTTTTGGTAGTTTTTAGCTTGGCGCAAGAGTCATTTTGAGGCGTTGCACTACACTGTTTAAATAGCAAATGCATTAGCACTCATATGTGCACCCATAGGCGTTCTGATCTAAAAAGGAAAGCGTTCTGAGGCGCACTGCTGGCGCGTTGCTATTTTGAGAAACTATAATAGATTTTTCATTAGACCAAAACTAACCCGGTCTAAACTCCGGCGCAGAGTTGCACCTCGCTAACACACTGCTTAATACACTCAAGAGAGCAATAGGCAAATATCTTTACATATGAAAAAATGTCAATATTAAGGATATATATATAGGATATTATAAGAATAATATAGGATATAAATATAAAGGATTAAAATATTACAAAACACATTATTTTCTAGCCTACATAAATATGAAAAACCACTGCTTTTATGTCTTCTTCATCTCGGGAGGCTTTTTCAGTTCATTCATAACAATTTTCTTTTGTATAATGTTATTAATATTATCAGTATTATTTATTATATCCATATTTATATTTGTTTTATTAAAAACAAGCTTAGATTTGCCCACCTGCAGGTTTTAGACCATATGGGGCACAGCATGTGTATTAGGACAGTGGTTCTCAAAGTGGGGGTCGGGACCCCCCGAGGGGTCACGGGACAATGAAGGGGGGGTCGCCTGGTGATTTCCAAAAATCTATTTATTTTTCATAAACCATAAGAATTACCATATTTTATTCATAACCTACTAAAAAAGAAAAATATAGTTGTTTATAGTTACTATGTACTACTGTATATAGTTACTTTAGTAGCTTTTAGTTACTATTTCTATTGGATTGCACCCCTAGGGGTAATTACATTACATTAAAGGCACATCAATAGCTTCAGATGCAGCAGATTGATTTTATAACACCAGGTTAAAGTTTCTAGCCTATTTACAGCACTGACAGACATTACAAAAAATTCAACAAAGAATTGTTTATTAGTGGTTTATTGGTGTGCGCCATTGCATGCAAGATTTCTGGATTTATAACCACCTCAGAAGATATTGGGGGTCGCGAGTCACTGACATTGTTATTTTGGGGGTCGTGGGCAGAAAAGTTTGGGAATCCCTGTATTAGGATATAACTCAGGTTTTTGAGCACATTTTGTTATTATTGTTCATTTATTCGTTTGCTGGAAATTAGAACTGAATTTAGAAATAGTTTTGAAACGAATATTTGCGCTTGACAAACACAATTAATTATTTATAGACTAATTGATGTCTGTGCGTAAAGGTTTCCCTATCCAAGAGCGAAAATGAAAGTAGATCCATTATCTCTCATTCTCACGCAGTAGATGCTGTTTTTCTGTTAAAAAACTTTTAACTGTTTGCTTGTGAAATGCTCATTTTTTCCATTTAGACTTACTTTGCGTCCTGTAAATAGCGAATGCGCTCTTGGCGCGACGCAGCTGGCTCTTAAAGGGAATGGGAGATGAGACTCTGATTGGTTTATTCTCAAAACACACCTATAACTCATTAAGAAAATAAACTCAACCCTTTTAGATCATGTGCCACGGCGCAAAGCAGATTTCCCATCCTTAAATTAGCAAAAACGCGTCCTGACACGCCTTGAAAGCATTTGCGCCCTGCGTTTTGCGCTCTGCACATGGACCGTCAAAATAGAGGCCTTTATCTTTTGGGTGTAATTTCTGGTCTTGCTAGTTAAATAAAAGTAGCTTTAAATCAGAATTTGCCATGGGTTTGAATCATTTTGGGCTTATATATGCATGGCGTGCATGTGAAACGAGCAGGTCATGTCTTTACACCAGCTTTCATTGCTCTGTCTTGTATGTGTGTTTGCATTTTTAAATGTACACGTGCATGCGCTTCTGTGGTTTTCGTGATTAGAACTCACTGTGTGTTTAAACAGAGCAGACCAATCCAATTAAAGCAGCTGAAACATTAAGCCCCTCCCACTGTGCCCCAAGCCCGCCCACCCCCTCCCTTCAGAATTTGTTCTGTAAACTCTAAAAATCTGATTAGATGGTTTTAAGCGGTACGTTTGTGGTGGTTGTTTCTGTGTGTTTGTTAAACTGCTCTTGTGTTATTCGGGAATGTAATACCCAGACTGCACCTTTCTGAATGCTTTACTCGTGTTAAACATCTCTCTCTCTTGTCTCTCTGTAGAACATGACGGGGATGGAGTCTCAGATTAACACAGATGAAGTTTCTCCAAAGAAGACAACAGTGTTCAAGGTGTGTGTTGTATTTCATAACATGAAATACAGGGGTCACCGATCTTGGTCCTGGAGGGCAGATATCCCTGCAGGATTTAGCTCCAACTTGCCTCAACATTCCTACCTGGGTGTCTCAAGTATACCTAGTAAGACCTTGATTAGCTTGTTCAGGTCCATTTGATTAGGGTTGGAGCTAAAATCTCCAGTACACCGGCCCTCTAGGAACAAGTTTGGTGACAACTCGTGTAGACTTTAAGGCATAGGTCCAGGGCCGGAGTGGGACTCCTTTTTAGCCCCGGAGTTTCAAGCCTCAGACCGGCCCACCTCAGTTCACGACTGACTATATTAAAATAAGGTCATTCCAATTCAGTTTCTAATTACACTATCACGTCTTTTTTTTTTTTTTTGAGAAAACAGCTGCTTTAGAACTTCAAATGTTCAACAATCCTAACAGTATTATATGTCTTAACAATAAAAATGAAAAAAAAAAAACATACTCAGACGAGGATCAAACCCGGGTCAGCGGCGTCGTAATCTAACGTGCTAACCACTGTACCACAACAGTTGTATGTTGAAAAAAATCACCATTAACCTCCAGGCTGGTTAAATATAAAAAGAGTAGAGCTGCGGTAAAACAATGAATAAGAAGACTGTGGTCAAGTAAATAAATAAATTAATTTAAAAAGTGTGACTGCTGAGAGCAACAGATTCTGGAACTAGGGACACCGGCCCTCGGGGCCAAAAAACGGACCGGCCCACTGGGAATTCTCCCGGTCCTCCCGATTAGCCAATCCGGGCCTGCATAGGTCTCAAACTCAATTCCTTGAGGGCGGCAGCTCTGCACAGTTTTGCTCCAACCCTGATCAAACACAGCTGATATAAATAATCGATGTGTTTGAAAGAGTCTTGAACACCTTCATTAGTTGGATCAGCTGTGTTTGATCAGGGTTGGAGAAAAACTGTGCAGAGCTGCGGCCCTCCAGGAATTGAGTTTAAGGGTGCTTTCACTCCTGTGTATCGATTCAGTTGTTCTGAAACCGAGATTACAATTGTTACATTGTTGCTCTTTGCTCTTGGAGCGGTTCACTTTCACACTGCAAAGTTTCTAATCGGACCAAAAGAGCTGAAACAAGTCATGTGTGAGTAAACTCTCCTCACATTGGTCAGAGTGTCAGGGTTTATTTTGCAGCGTCCCGCTCAGCTGTCAGGAGAGGTGGTGGTTTGGTGGTGATTGACAGGGTGCGCGCTTAACGTGTCTGAGGAGAGATGCGGTGGGGAGGGGTGAGAAGGGTGCGCGACGATACCTATTTGAGGACGGGGAGGGAGACGCGAGATTAGCGGGAGATCATCCCTCATTTGCGGGCATCCTGAGACTCGCGAAACTTCCCGCCATACTCATAAATCTCTCTTCATATAGCCGTAAGCCTATTACATATGCATAAAACACTGTGATATAACCGCGCTCGGATCGGATCGCTTTCTCACTGCAATCGAACCGCTCCAGGGTTCGTTTCAGTCGAGCCGAGACCACCTCATTCAAGCGATCTCGGAGCGATCACTTTGGCGCGGAACAGAGCGCGATTGCCCTGTTCACATATGCCAAACGAACCGCGCTAACTGGGCAAACAAGATACGTTCCTGAAACAAAAGTGTTGGTGTGAAAGCACCCTAAGACCTTTGCTTAAAGGGTTAAGTAATCAATAAGCTGATTGAAGTATTGCAACATTTGGTAAAATAATCAGATTTGTGGTTTCATTTTTCACATTAGTATTCCGATAATAATCATTTCTTATGCTGTTGACATGTTTTTAGAATTTACACTTTGTGTGAACCGTTTTCAACTCTTTCATTTTGGTTTAGTGTAAATTGAAGTATAATTAAACTACACTGCATAACACGTCAGACATCAACTCTGCAAAAATGCTTTTCTTACTTTATTTTTTGTCTTGTTTCTAGTCAAAATTTAAAAAAAATTCTTAAATCAAGCACAAACAAAACATACTGTCTTGTTTTTAGAAATATGTCAAAATGGAGCAAGTTTTTTTTTATAAAACAAGCTATGTAATCTGCCAATGGGGTAAGCAAAATAATTTATGTCAAAAGGTAAAACAAGAATATTTTGCTTACCCCATTGACAGATTACTTGGCTTGTTTTATGAAAAAAAAAAAACTTTCATTTTTGCATATTATTCCTGAAAACAAGACCTTATTTTCTAAAATATATATAATTTTTGCAGTAAAAACAATAGATAACTATAACTAAAACTTAATTTTATAGCAAGAACAATTTAATTTTCTCTAAAATATAAGCAGAAACTGTACTAAGACTGATTCCTGGCTGAAAGAGCCGCTGTTTTTCCAAGCTTGTGTGGTAATTTAAATGTCATCCATATTTATGAAAAGGGATCAATCAAAAAGCAATTTGCTTTTAGTGTTGCAGCTGTTAAGCAGGAAAAAAAGAGAGCAAAATCTCATATATTTTTAAACGAGCCATTATTATGGCTGCAGCAGATATGCAGTAGCCACATTTTTAAACGTATGCATTATCTGCCTATGCATTATCTGCGTTTATATTTATATATATGTATAACTAATCCCTTTCTTGTTGACCAACGGGCCGGTTTATTAGGTTTTTTTTATAAATACTAGATTGCATAATTTTATTTCTGCTCATTTTCACAAATATTCTAAAATGAATTAAGTGCACCCAGAAAAACAGATAAACCATAGAGTTTAATAGTCAAATAAAAAAAAGAATAAAAACAAAATGCTTATACCAATATTAATACAAACTACAATAGTTAAAATAATGCTAAAACACCACAAGAAATGCATTTCTAGATTTATTTCTAAAATTAATTGTTAAGATACACACAAAAAACAGATAAACTAGTTTCAGTCAGTTATTAAATATGATATGAATAATTATTTAACATGTGACTGACTTCTACGGTGTAAAAATTGAATAAACCGAACATGTTGAAGTAATTTTTGAAAAGCACTTAAAGTACTTGATAAGAGTAAATATAAATAAATAAAAGCTAAAACTGAAATAAAGATTATAAAACTCAAACAGTAATTAGAAAAATTCTTAAATTAAGCACATCAGAATGGTAAAGCTAAAATAAAGTATTACTAGAATGCATTTAAGTTACTTACTTCCTAAATAAATACCTAACAAATACTTAAATTCTTAATAAATGCATATAAATACTTTCTAACTAAACAAATACTTAATAAAATTACATACGTAATAAATACATGCATAATAAATACTTAATAAATATTACTAACTAAATAAATAAATATAAAAACATGCTAAATAAATAAATACATATACTTAATTACTCAATAAAAACATACTTAATAAATACTTAATAAATATTAAATAAAAAATTCTTAATAAATCTTTACTAAATAAATAAGTATGTATATTTACTTAATAAATACATATTAAAAATACCTAATAAATACTTGAATACTTAAATACTTCAATAAATAAATACGTAATAAGTACTTAATAAATACATAATAAATACTTTTTAAAATACTTAAATACATAATAAATATATAATGAATACTTTAAAAATACATAATAAATAATTACAAATATTTAATAAATACTTAACAAATACTTAATAAAATACTTACTAAACAAATAAATAAATATATACTTAATTGCTTACTAAATACTAACTAAATAAATGCATAATAAATTCTTAGTTACTTCCTAGATAAATACTTGCTTAATAAAATACTTACTCGATAAATACATACTTCCATAATAAATACTTAATAAATATTTACTCAATAAATAAATATGTTTTTAATTGCTTAAGAAATAACTACTTACCAAATTAAAAAATATATACTTAATTACTTAATAAATACTTACTTAGTAATTACTTACTCAATGAATCAATATATTCTTAATTGCCTAATAAATAATTTCTTGCTTACCTTACTTAATAATACATAAATACTTGTGTTACTGTTATTTCATATAAGCAACATCTCGCTGGATTAAAACAAAAAAAATCTAACTCTTGTTTAAGCGCACTATGAAATCGAGTTTTGGCATGTTTTAATTTCCCCTCTCTTTTACGTTATTGTTCTTTGTGTCCAGTTAGGGAACGGTTCTTTGGCGGGTTCGAGGAAGAGGCCATCTCAAGGCAGCTTTGATAAGGAGAAAGATCTGTGCATCCAGCTGTTCGACCAGTGGTCAGAATCAGACCAGGTGGAGTTTGTGGAGCATCTGATCGCACGCATGTGTCATTATCAGCACGGACACATCAACTCCTACCTGAAGCCCATGTTACAGAGAGACTTCATCACCGCGTTGCCAGGTAACAAACTCACACTTCAGAAAATCCTCCTACTGAAGCGCATGCATTAGCGGAGTCCGAAATGTGTCTGTCGGCACTCAGCCAGAAACACCCACTTACACACTGATCCGAACCTGCAGAGACTTGTTTGTTTGCTTGTATTATGAAATGTTTAGGAGTGGATAAAACTTATGATGATGATAAACTAGCATGGAGTAAATGGTAATAATTGAAATTAAAAAGATTGTATATAGCTTAGTGTTATTGTAGTATATTTAAATACAGCTGTTGAAGTTTTAATTTATACTGGTATTTTGATTTTATTTATTTTTAAGACAATTCAAAAATATAATTTATTTCTATAATTTTTTTTATTTTTGTTTTCAGGTTAATTCATTTTTTTTTTTCATTTTAATGCAAGATAAAGTAATTTTGTTCTCTTTTTGAATAAGTTTTAAAAGAATGTATATAATCTTATTTTCAAAACATCTTTTCTGTTTGTTGAATTCCACTACATAAAGTTAAACTTACTGCCAAAGACGATATGCAAATCTGTGCAACACAAATAATTAACATTTAAGTAATAAACATATTTATTCATTCATTCATTCATTTTCTTGTCGGCTTAGTCACTTTATTAATCCGGGGTCGCCACAGCGGAATGAACCGCCAACTTATCCAGCAGGTTTTTATGCAGCGGATGCCCTTCCAGCCGCAACCCATCACTGGGAAATAAACATATTTATTATATTATTATTATTAGTATTATTATGAGTTTAAACTTAAGTTTTATCCTATTTTAATTTGTCATTTTTTTGTCATTTGCATATTTCATACTTTATATTTTATACAGCTAATTGTCTGTGTGCTGTATTTATGAGATGTTTAGGACTGGGTAAGACGTTTTATGAAGTGATGTGGACTCAAAGTGATGATAATGAAGCAGAGGAATGTATGTTAAAGTGCTTAATTGGGGTCATTTTAATACCACTGATGGTAATATTCTAGTTTTTATTGATATTTTTAATTTTTGTTTGCTTTAATAACAATTTCTTACATTTATATAGCGCTTTTCTATAATCGCTTTCTCAATCGACTCTCAAATCGCTTTACACAATGGGGGGAATCTCCTCATCCACCACCCGTGTGCGGCATCCTCCAGGATGGCGCGACAGCAGCCATATTGGGCCAGACTACATAGCAGCTGAATGGTGGAGAGGAGACAGAGTGATGACGCTAATTATGATATGGGGATGGTTAAGAGGCCATGATGGACGGAGGCTAGTGGGCAAATTTGACCAGGATTTTTAAAGACCACATAGAGCCAGGAACTTGGTTTAATGTCTCATCCAAAAGACTGAGCAGTATAGAGTCCCCGTCACTATACTGGGGCATTAGGACCCACACAGACCGCAGGTTGAGCACCCCCTGTTGGCCTCACTAACACTGCTTTCAGTAGCAACCTAGCTTTCCCATGTGGTCTCCAATCCTGGTACTGACCAGGCGCAGCCCTGCTTAGCTTTAGTGGGCGACCATGTGAGAGTTGCAGAGAGCTAGCTGCTTTTCTGTTTTCAGCTTAATTTTTTTATATTTTATTTATTTATATATGTATATTATTTATTTATTATTATTATTTTTTTAATATATATCTTTTCCAAATTAATGTATATTCTTGATTTACATCTAATGTATAATATTTTCAAAATGTCTTTAGTTTCAGGACATGAAGTTAAGCTAACTATAAGCTTTATATCTGTGCATCATAAATAATTATTTTACATTTAGTATTACACATACATTATGGTATATTACTACAAGTTAACTGCAATTTTATATATATATTATTTATAGTATAGTAATTTTGATATGTGCTTCGCATTTTAAATATTACCTTTTACTCTTCATTGTGTGGATGTTTGTTTATTTATTTCACTTTTGGTTTATTTCTAGTTGGTGATTAAATCTGTTTTGGAGTTTTGATAAAAATGCTAGTAACTAAAACTTAGATTACATGAAGTGCATAAAATAACATGCTGTTTTCAGATATTTGTATTTATTTTTGATTCAGCACCAAAGTTAATCAGTGTTTGGTGAGATAATGCTAATTTTTCAATCATAAAAATTAAAATGTTTTTCCAACTGGTTGGCATTTTTCCCTGAATAGAACAACAATTTCACTGCTGTGAAAAGTAAAAGATAGATATTTCAAAATAAGAGTTTCCATCGAGGTAGTAAACAAAACTCCAGTAACTCTTAGTGCATCTGTGTGTTTGCAGCTCGGGGTCTGGATCACATCGCTGAGAACATCCTGTCGTTCCTGGACGCTCGCTCTCTGTGCTCCGCTGAGCTGGTCTGTCGAGAGTGGCAGAGGGTCATTTCAGATGGGATGCTCTGGAAGAAGCTCATTGAGAGGATGGTGCGAACCGACCCACTGTGGAAAGGCCTGTCAGAGCGGCATCAATGGTAAAAGAACATACACACACTACATGTCACAGACGTAATGATGTTTCTACTATACAAACTTTATATTCTCTCCCTCTACCCCTAAACTCAGCCCTCACCAATCTGCATTTTTACATTTTAAAATAATTTAATTCAATTCACCTTCATTTCTATAGCGCTTTTACAATGTAGATTGTGTCAAAGAAGCTTCACTTAGAAGATCGTAGTAAATTGAAAGAGTGTAGTTCAGTCTTTAGAGTTTAAGTTCAGTTTAGCTCAGTTCAGTGTGGTTTAATTTTCACTACTGAGAGTCCAAACACTGAAGGGTAAATCCATTGATGCGCAGCTCTACAGGTCCCAAACCTTGCAAGCTAGTGGCGACAGCGGCGACGAAAAAACTTCACCAATTGGCCAAAGTAAGGAATTAAAAAACCTCGAGAGAAACCAGGCTTAGTTGGGCACGACCATTTCTCCTCTGGCAAAACGTCTTGTGCAAAGCTGCAGTCTAGGCGCCGGAGGCTGGAAGCTGGACCTCATCGAAGACTCGCCTGTCCCTGGAGCGTCGCAGGAATCGGTCTCATGCTCTCCACTCCTCCATGGCCACCACAGTAGCTGCTCAGGATACGGCCTGGTCCGGAATATGGAAACCTTGGGATCATCTCGTCGCTGGTCTTGGATCGAATCAGTGGCGCTGCGTAGTCTGAGCGCTTCAGGATGAGTATCCCCAGGTGGAAATAGGGAATAAAGAGAATAATTAGTGTAGCTGCTGTTCATAGTGCATATAAACGAGATGACGAAACCTGTGTGGAGCACATTCATGTATCATACCGCTAAGTGATGCACTGAGTGTATGCTTTACTAAAAAGATAGGTCTTTAATCTAGTTCTGAATTGGGAGAGTGTGTCTGAGCCTCGGACATTATCAGGAAGGCTATTCCAGAGTTTGGGAGCCATAAATGAGAAGGCTCGACCTCCTTTACTCGACTTTGGTTTCCTAGGTACTACCAGAAGCCCTGAGTTTTGAGATCTTAAAGGGCGAGTTGGATTGTAGCGAGAGGAGGTTGGTTAGATAAACCGTAGCTAGTTTATTTAAAGCTTTATAGGTACGAAGCAATATTTTAAATTCAATACGGAACTTAACAGGCAGCCAGTGTAAGGAGGATAACATTGAGTTGATATGATCATATTTTCTAGACCTGGAAAGAACTCTGGCAGCTGCATTTTGTACTAGCTGAAGTTTGTTAATAGAGGATGCTGGGCAGCCAGCTAACAGAGCATTACAGTAATCCAGCCTAGAAGTCATAAAAGCATGGACTTGCTCTTGTGCCTCTGAGATGGATAGCATACTTCGTAACTTAGCAATACTTCATTCTGTGATATTTCTAAGCATGTTGAGATGTGAGGACCAAACTTGAGGTGAGACAAATTTCCTTTAGTCTGTGTACATTCAGGTTTAAGTCCTCACTGGAATACAAAAACCAGTAAATCCACACAGACACACTAGTTTTTAATGCTGCATTGATTCAAATTAGGGTAAATCTGTGCAACAGCAAACTTTTTATTGTAGTGTTCAAACAATATACAGTTGAATTCTATACTGTTCTTCACTGAAATGCACATTTCTATGATTTTTTTTATTAGTATTATTATTGTTTTTTTATGTAGTTGAAGGCACAATTTTAAAAAATAAAACTTTGAAAATATAATGAATTTAAGTCAGCTCTTACATGTAAAACAGCCTAAATACATGCATAATTATTCAAATATTTTGCTAATCTCAAACTAACACTACACTTGTGACCCGTTCATGAGATCGGCCAGATCAGCGAGTACCGATTGAGTTATTAAATGTGATTATCGGCCAATCGATCTAAGCATCTCTACTTTAATGTCACTGTAAGCTGAATACTTATATCTTGAAAAACATCTAGTCAAATATTGTGTGCTGTCATCATGACAGATAAAAGAAATCAGTTATTAGAAATGAGATATTAAACTATTATGATTGGAAATGTGATGAAAAAAGTTTTTCCTTTAAACAGGTCGTCTCCACATCACTTGGGAAATATTTGAGAAACAATTCACTTCACTGCAGGGCTAATAATGTTGTCTTCAACTGTAGATCGAGCAATTAATTAAAATATTCAGAATAAATACACTGCTGCTGTCGCACCTTGGGTACAAATCAGTAACCCAGGGTTGTTGTCAATAAATTGTACAAATCTAATGTGTAATTGTCTTGTGTTTTGTAATTGTAATGTGTTTTGTCTTTGCTTTTAAAACTCATTACTGTTGACTTCAGTGGCACAGATTGAATCACATGCCTGAAGAAACCTGACATCTGTGCATCCATGTGAATCATAATTAGTGTTGACAAACCCAGATGTTTACGTGATGATTGTTAATCCTGTCAAATCACAGGCGTGAGCTGTCAGCGTTTTATTTGTGCAAAATGATGTGCTGAGAATATTAATGATGCATCAGACGTACAAACAGTCCAGTCTGAATCATCGCAACAAGCGCTGAATCATTTTGGTAATTTATGTCACTCATATTTTGCTGACTGGTGCTTTTCTTGTTTTTGTCTCCAGGGAGAAGTATTTATTTAAGAACCGAACAAATGAGGTTCCTCCCAATTCATACTACCATTCACTTTATCCCAAAATTATTCAAGACATTGAGGTGAGCATTCCTGTTACTGTTTCTATTTTTTATGGGCCATTTATTTATACATGCATCCAGTTTTTTTCCATTCATTCAATATCAAACGATTATTTTACACTTGTTTTAATTTTTTATATTACCATTCTAAAGTTAGCAATTATTAATGATTTTTTTATTTTTTGAATGTTTTAATTTAAAATACATAAATGTATGCTATTACAATATTAAATAGCTGTTTATCCATTGTAATATCTATTAAAATGTCAGCGCCATCTGCTGTTAAAAACTAAATTAGAGTGACGAAAAACTAGTCGGGAACGATACCATCTGCTGTTAGAAACTAGACTAGAACACCCTCTGCTGTTATAAATTAGTCTAGAGTTCCATCTGCTGTTAAAAACTAGACTAGAGCAACAAAAACTAGTCTGGACCAATGTCTGCTTTTAAAAAAAAACTAGTCTAGAGCGCCATCTGCTTTAAAAAAAACTAGCCTAGAGCGCCATCTGCTGTTAAAAACTAGACTAGAGCGCCCTCTGCTATTATAAATTAGTCTAGAGTTCCATCTGCTGTTAAAAACTAGACTAGAGCAACAAAAACTAGTCTGGACCAATGTCTGCTTTTAAAAAAAAACTAGCCTAAAGTGCCATCTGCTTTAAAAAAATAGCCTAGAGCGCGACCTGCTGTTAAAAACTAGACTAGAGCAACAAAAACTAGTCTGGACCAATGTCTGCTTTTAAAAAACTAGCCTACAGTGCCATCTGCTGTTAAAAAAAACTAGCCTAGAGCACCATCTGCTGTTAAAAACTAGCCTAGAGCAACAAAAAAATAGCCTGGACCTATGTCTGCTGTTAAAAACTAGCCTCGAGTAGCGGCTGGCTTTAAAAACCAGCCTAGAGCACTGTCTGACAATAAAAACTAGCCTAGAGCACTGTCTGGCAATAAAAAACTAGCCTAGAGCACCGTCTGCTGTTAAAAACTAACCTAGAGCACCGGCTGCTGTTAGAAACTAACCTAGAGCGCCAGCTACTGTAAAAAAAACTAGCCTATAGCTCAGTGTACTGTTAAAAAGTAGCCTAGAGCTTCATCTTCTTTTAAATTGCACCATCTGCTGTGAAACACTAGCCTAGAGCACCTGCTGCTGTTAAAACTAGCCTAGAGTGACAAAAAAAAAACTATCCTGAAGTGATTTCTGCTGTTATAATTAACTAGAACGACAAAAAAAACTTGCCTGGACCAATGTCTGTTGGTAAAAACTTGCCCAGAGTGCCGGCCGCTGTATAAAAATAAAACAAAAACCTTAACTAGAGCTACAAAAAACTAGCCTAGAGCGTCGTCTGCTGTTAAAAACTATCATGGAGTGCCTTCTCCTGTAAATACTAAATTAAAGCGACACAAACCTAGCCTAGAGTGCCGTCTGCTGTTAACCTAGCCTAGAGCATCATCTGCTGTAAAAAAAAACTAGCATAGAATCTGAGCTCATGATCGATTGAAGAGAAGCATTCTGAAATGATGACTGGCCAGAGCTCTACTCCTCATCCAGTCTCCCGTTTTTCTGGTTCTGTTTCTTTAGACTATTGAAGCGAACTGGCGGTGTGGGCGTCACAATCTCCAGCGGATCCAGTGCCGCTCAGAGAACAGTAAAGGTGTTTACTGCCTCCAGTATGATGACGACAAGATTATCAGTGGCCTGCGAGACAACTCCATCAAAGTACACAGCTGTCTGTCTGTCTTTCAGTCTGTTTGTCTGTCTGCTGTCGTCTCATTGTGTTTCCGTCTCTCTCAGATCTGGGACAAACAGTCTCTGGAGTGTCTGAAGGTTTTGACGGGTCACACTGGATCAGTCCTGTGTCTGCAGTACGACGAGAGAGTCATCGTGACGGGATCCTCCGATTCTACTGTCAGGTATAAACACAGATACGCAAACAGACATAACAGTGGCTGTTATAGTGCTCCTGTTTCCCCCACAGTCCAAACACATGCGCTATTGGTGAATTGAAGAAACTAAATAGTCCGTAGTGTATCTGAGAATAAGTGTGTTTGGAGGTTTCCTAATACTGGGTTGCAGCTAGAAGGGCATCCGCTGCGTAAAACATATGCTGGAATAGTTGGTGGTTTATTCCGCTGTGGCCACCCCTGGTAAATAAGAGACCAAGCCGGAGGAAAAATGTAAGAAAATGTGACAAACTCAACTGAAACATGAAGGGAGGGCGGGGCATGGAGAAGCTCCTCTTTTAAAGGGTCACGAAACTCCAAAACACATTTTTTGAGCTGTTGACAGTCGTATATGTGTCCCACACTGCTAAAAACACTATTAGGACACACATATTTCACTAAAAAGTGTAAATTGGTTGTTTTTGCGTTATTTCAAGCAAATTCGTACTTCCGGTTTGAAACTAAATTTTGAAGCTGCGTCACGGCCATGAGATAATAGCCTGTATTCCAGCGTGCAGACTGGACGTCTGAGCCAGAGTGTGTCTTATTACGTCTTACAGTGTGCTGCATTAATGCATGAGTAAGGCTTGGTTCAAACCAATCAGCGCGCTCTATTGTACAACTTCATTAATATTCATTACTGTCACAGTGTTTAGACGACAGAGACGCCACGTTGTGTTGGCAAAACAAGCGTGAAGTGTTGCTTTTATAGTTTGCTGCAGTGAAGTTTTGTTTTCATTTTCTCTCTGTGAGAGCTCAGCTGGAGTCACGTGTGGATTAACAGTGTACGTGACGCTCGACAACAATAACTTACGTGTCTAAGGAGAAACATTGTTTACCTGAGAGCTGTTCTCATCTGCAAACGCTGAGATCCGGATTCGCTTGTAGTCTTCTCTTAATAAAGACGCGGCTCTAGTTGCTGGTGATTGTCCTGTCTCTACAGATTTGGTAAGTGAGCGACCAGTGCTCTTTGTTTATTCAGTTCATAGTTTATTCGTATCGAACAAACTATTGCACCGAATGTAAACATGTTAGCACTACAACCAAACTCGTGTAGGATTTTCACCGCAATTTGTGACCGGAATAACACACACGGCTTTCTGACGCTACCTGCCGTGTGCATCTAAGTTTCCGGGAAATGCTGAGTTTTTTTTCTCTCATTCGCCGTGCGGTATCAAACATTGCATGAAAAATACACGCTTAGAGCAGCGCCTCGAATCAAATATCTCGTTTGTCGCGAGGGACATGAATGAATTCCCTGATTGAAAGAGCCAAACTGCAGTTAAAGTCCACCATTTAATAATTTGGCAAATAATTCGACTACAGATGTCCATGTAAACACCATCACTTTCTCCCTTGTGGGTGTGTGTTTTAACTCTGAAATTCAGCGTGCCCAAACAGACACTCCCACACCCTCCCACTTTAGTTCCTCCGACACTCCCCCCTAAACAGAGCTGGACACGCCCACTTGTCTGACTTTTTCCAAAGTAGAGGTGTGAAAACACCCTGCTGAAACGAGGGGGCTTCATGGCCCTTTAAAAAAAAATAAAGAAGAAACCAGCCAATAGCATTTTGTTTTTATCACAGCTCAAATGAAAAGCAAATAAGAAGCATCTTGAAGGGGGCGGGGCATGTCTGATACTACAGAGCATTTGATTGGCCAGAAGATTTGATGACAAACTAAAGGGAGGTGATGTCAAAAAAATTATTGATTTATGTACAATATTTAATGTTTTTCATGTCGAATTTGAAGTGCTTTTATTTTATTGTCTGTAATCGATGTAAGATTTGTTTCATTATTATTATTATTATGTAATTATGTTCTCATCTATATTGACTTTGCCATGAAATAGTCATACGTTTCTGATGTGGTAAATGTTAATACAATGAAAAAATAAATGCATCAAAGTGACTGTAAAACATTTATTATTTCTATTTCAAATAAATGCAACTTTTTGAGCTTTCTGGTCATTAAGGGTGCACTCGCACTATGCTATCCGAACTTAGGAAGAAAAGGTCAAATATACGGAGAATTTCATTACAGAGCTAAATTAAATTAGACTAATTATTAAAAAAATATTTCACAAACATTGCCTTCATCTCCGGCTGACGATCTCAATGACCTCACTTCCCTAGCAACCATTTAAACCTTTTTCATGAGAAGTGTGTGTGTGTTTGTCATTTGTGAGAGTCTGAAGGAATGAGCTGTGCCGCTGCATAAATCAGCATTACGTCACTTAGAGTGTAAGCGCAAACGGCCGAACGTTTAACACCTGGAGAAGGAAACGGTTTTGTAATGTGATCGTGTTTACAGTGCATTAACACATCAGTTGGCATGTGTTCCACTCCAGCAGGATGTGAGCTCGTTCACCTGTGATTTACGCTCCATCCCTGTCGCACCTGCTGCGCGAGTGTTCATTTTATGTGTTCATTTCACCTCCAGCTTGGTTTGTTTTTTAAAGACAGCGATGCCCAAAGACGATGGCTGTTATTAGAGGATATGTATACTTCTTTTAAATGTTAATAGGGATTTAAATTTGATAGAAAAAAATAG
Organism: Danio rerio; assembly: GCF_052040795.2. Taxonomy (NCBI): domain Eukaryota; kingdom Metazoa; phylum Chordata; class Actinopteri; order Cypriniformes; family Danionidae; genus Danio; species Danio rerio. The sequence goes on along the minus strand of NC_141034.1, from coordinate 3,129,013 downwards.
AAATTTGTTGTTTCTTTATTATTTGATGGTTAATTTGCAAAAGGATGAGTTGAAATGGTCAATCAATCCATGTGGGACGAGCAGTTGTGGCAGAAAGCTGTGCAGAAGCTCACACTGGTCTGTGTATTGATGTGTAATATGTGTGTGTGTTTGTGTCAGGGTGTGGGACGTCAGTTCTGGTGAAGTTCTCAACACTCTGATCCATCACAACGAAGCGGTTCTGCACCTGCGCTTCTGCAACGGCCTCATGGTCACGTGTTCGAAAGATCGCTCCATCGCGGTGTGGGACATGGCGTCTGCCACCGACATCAGCCTTCGGCGTGTGCTCGTGGGTCATCGAGCTGCGGTCAATGTTGTGGACTTTGACGACAAATACATTGTGTCGGCGTCTGGAGACAGAACCATAAAGGTGAGTTAATGGGAGTGGTTAGTGGATGAGGGGGAGTGGTTAATTGATGAGTGGGAGTGGCTAGTGAATGATGGGTGGGTGGGGTTTTGATGATGGGCGATTGACAGCTGTAGCGAGGAGATGATGCAGTTCAGGGGATTGCAATAGCACTCTCTCGATCTGCCTATTTTGGCCTTTTGTCAGCCATGCGGATGTGCGATTGTTTTTGCGATTGTTTTAAAACTTCTAATTCAGATGCCAATGAGAGAAATAACTTGGAATAACAAACCAGTGTGTTCATGAATATACATCAAAACAAAAAAATTCATTACAAAATATCAGTTCGCAACATTAAGCAGCAGAACAAGCTGTTTTTCACATCTAGAAATGAATGGAAGTTAATGAAATTCAAAAGTCTGGAGCCAAAAAGATTCCAATGGCGTATGTGAGGAATAAGGTCAATATTAGGCTTGGGCGGTAATACGGTAATATGGTATACCGCGTCATCTAAAAATAGCAACGGTGTCATTTTCAATACCGTTATACCGTCATAAAAACAATGCACTTAAATAGGAGACAAGTATTAAATAATGAATATTATTTATTTAATGCCTACAAATGCATATATGTGATTGTCATGACGGGACAGTGTGGAGGAGAGAGAGAGAGGTGAGGTAAGATTTGGAGTTGCCCACTGTCACCTGCAGTGTGTGTGATGCGTACGTGCTCGCTCACTCAGGAGCGATATTGTAAGACCGTGCGACCACTCCCCCGCGCTTTATTCAGAAACGCGCGCGCACACACACACACACACACACACACACGCACACACGCGTGGTGCTGTGCGTCTCTCTCTCTCCCGCTCTCTGTCTGTCTGTGTGTGTGTGTGTGTGTGTGTGTGTGTGTTAGTGTGTGTAGTTATGTGCGTCTCTCTCGTAAACTCTGTGTGTGTGTGTGGTTGTGTGTGTGTGTGTGTGTGTGTGTGTGTGTGTGTGTGTGTGTGTACCACGCAAATCTCTAATACGAACAAGACAAACAGGTGACCGCGAAACTCAAGTCGCATATATGGTGTTCAGTTTCTGAATGGTTTAAGCACAAGCCAACAGTTTGGTTTACGTCATATTTTTTTATCATGCACGGTAATACCGTATACCGGGGTAAAATAGGGAGGAGGTTTGACGGTATCATAATTTGGATATCGCCCAAGCCTAGTCAATCTATATGTATATATCTTTTTTGTTTGTTTTTACAGAGTTAGCAATGTTACAAAGGGAATACTCCTTATTTTGGAATTGTATGTGAAGTGACAGGAGGTATTATGGTTTCAATAACAATAAAACTTTCCTTTCTATCCACTTTAACAACAATCGTGAATATTGTGATTGGCCTCAAATATTAATTACACATTTGCTTGTGTACGAACACTAATATAACAGCAGATTATAGTGTGCAGAAATACACTTACTATATTCTGAGAGCTGAGCTGCTTATTTTGATTCTCTCAGACATATCAAGATAAGTGCGCAAAGGTCAATGGGGCAAAAACAGCCCTGAACATAACGAATGGGTAGTCAATTTGGCCTGAGTGTATTGTTTTTGAAAAAGTATTTTCACAAAATATTTCTTAAAATAAGATTTGTCAGCAAACATCATTCCATTTGCTAAAAAACAGAGAAATTATGGCCAAATTAAGCCTCAAAATCACCCTCGGAGTGAATAAAAACATCCCCAACAGCCCACAAGGGTTAAGTATGATTTTTAAACATTTTGAATTACAGGGACATGCGATGTGTCCCTCTAAACCCGCTTAATAGAGTGCGTCAAAGTCATCCCCATGTCATTATACAACTTCATGTCCCTGTACATCACATAAACCTGTACACACACACACTAAATATTAATTACACATTTGCTTGGAATTATTGTGCTCATATTAAGGAGTCAGCATTTATAAATCGAAATGAACAGTGGTTTGTTTTATCTGCAAGATGCAGCATAATGAAGCTATCTTCAGCTTTATAACAACTATCTAGACTTTACCTGCAGATAATAACATGTTTTTAAAGAAAGATAAAAAGAGGCTGTGTGTGTGTGTGTGTTTGCAGGTATGGAGCACCAGCACATGTGAGTTCGTACGAACACTAAACGGTCATAAGCGCGGCATTGCTTGTCTACAGTACAGAGACAGACTTGTGGTCAGTGGGTCTTCAGACAACACCATCAGGTCAGAGTCTGTCAAAGTTCACTGCAGCTTTTACATGTAACTGTTTGGAGACTGCATTGTTGGTGTGTTCTTAACAAAAACAAATTGTAGTTGTGTAGATGTGTATCATGCATTTACTAATGTGTTTGTGTGTGTGTTTAGACTGTGGGATATTGAGTGTGGTGCTTGTCTGCGTGTGCTTGAGGGTCACGAAGAGCTTGTGCGATGCATCCGATTCGACAACAAGAGGATCGTAAGCGGAGCATATGATGGGTAATTTCAACCACACACACACTTGTGCACATAATTTACTGGGACACTCCATGGACAAAGTATTTTATACAGTAAAAACCACTTGTTATATGGCCCTACCCTCAGAGGAAACTTGTAGCTACATTTTAAATTCAAAACAACGCTTTAACCCTTGTGTATTGTTCAAATTCACTACCTTTTCATTATGTTTGTGGCTGTTTTTGCCTCGTTGACTTCCATTGTTATGACATTTATTGATTACAAAGCCATGACAGCATATAATCATGCATTCTTGAGTGTTGCTGGTTTTCCCGATTGTAAAGAGTTAAAATGTGTAGTTTTTAGTATTGATCATCAGTTGGCAGAATTAACCCTTTAGATAGGCCTGTGCAAACTAAGCTTCTGCCTTTTATATGGAGTTCTGTGGAATATAACAGCAGATTACAGTGTGCAGAAATACACTTACTATATTTACTATATTCTGAGAGCTGAGCTGCCTATTTTGTTTTCTCAGACATATCAAGATAAGTGCGCAAAGGTCTTTGGGTCAATGGGGCAAAAACCGCCCCGAACATAACAAATGGGTAGTCAATTTGGCCTGAGTGTATTGTTTTTTGGCCTGAGTGTATTGTTTATTGTTTATAAAACTTCAAAGCATTTTTACAAAATATGTGTCAAAATAAGATTTTTCTGCAAACTTCATTCCATTTGCTGAAAAACTTTTAAGTTATTAAGCCTCAAAATCACCCTCAGAGTGGATGAAAACATCCCCAACATCCCACAAAAGTTAAGTATGATTTTTAAACATTTTGAATTACAGGGACATGCGATGTGTCCCTCTAAACCAGCTTAATAGAGTGCGTCAAAGTCATCCCCATGTCATTATACAACTTCATGTCCCTGTAAATCACATAAACCTGTACACACACACACACACACACACTGCATCATTTATGTCTGGCTGGCCGTTTATCTGTCAGCCTGGTTGATATCCATCAGCCGTATCTCACCAGCACATTCTCTCTCCCTCTGCAGGAAAATTAAAGTTTGGGATTTACAGGCAGCTCTGGATCCACGAGCCCCCGCCAGCACTTTATGTCTGCGCACGCTTGTGGTGTGTATAAATAAATCGGTGGCATAATTACATTAACAAATAGCTGCTTTTAATTGCTTTTAAATGATTGAGTTCTACATCATGTGTGTAATATTACTACTGATACAGTTTTGTTTTGACGTTATTCAGTTTCACATTTAAATAAACAACCACAAGGGGTCGCTAGAAGCTTTGTGTTTAATTACTTCACATGTTTACATGATACTTTTAGATAATATAATTAAAACTTCAATTGTAATTTTAGAAGAACTGTCATCAGACCTTAGGTGTGGATTTTTAATATTTATGTTATAATTTTTTTTATTTTATAAATCAAGAAATCCTCACAACGTTAAAAATTGGCATTATTTTCCATAGCTGTTTAATGTTTCTAAAGTTAAACAAATGTTTTCTAAGGTGTTAAAACATTAAAATATTTTCAGATTTATACAAAAAATACAAAATAAATCAATCTAAAGAATAAAATAGATGGCATTTACAAAAAAAAACAAATGAAAATATTATTATATTTGTAAATATTAATAATGTTTCGTTGATATTATGATTATTATTATTATTATAAACACACAAAATAAACAATTGTTGAAATTAATTTAATGAATTAACCTATTTATTTTTTATGGAAATGGCAAAGTATAAAATATGCAAACTACACAATATCTTTCCAAATTTGACTGCAGCAAAAATAATAATTTATATATATATATATATATATATATATATATATATATATATATATATATATATATATATATATATATATATATATATATATATATATATATAGTGTGTGTGTGTGTGTGTGTGTGTGTGTGTGTGTGTGTGTATGTATGTATGTATGTATGTATGTATATATATATATGTATATATATATATATATAATATTTTGTTATATATTAATATATAAATAAAAAATGAAATGCTTATAATACTACAATATTATTTATTTTTATTATTTTATATGCTAGGGTATTATATAAACCAGTATTTCTCAACCATATTCCTGGAGGACCACCAGCTCTGCACATTTTCCATGACTCCTTAACCAAACACACCTGATTCTACTTATAAGTCCATTAGCAGAGACTGAAAGAATGGGTGTGACAGACAAAGGAGACATCCAAAACATGCAGTGCTGGTGGTCCTCCAGAAATGTGGTTGAGAACCACTGATTTTAACTATTCTATTGTAGAAAAAAAATGCTTAAACACTTACTAAAAACATTGCAAATCAGTTACATTAAATCATAAACTGTTCACTTATTATTTGTGTCATCATTACTCAAACTTATTCATTTGTCTATTTTTAAAAATGCTGTTTCCTGTATCCTGTAGTTTGGCAATAGATATATGTTTACTAAAGCATTATCCTGAAAGCAGAGCTCTTAATGTGCTGATAACATATGTTGTGTTTACTCTTGAGTTTACACGTATGTGTGTTTGTGTGTGCACGCTGTATGTTGTCATGTGGGTTTAACTGTGTTTGTTGTCATCTGTCGCAGGAACATTCTGGCCGTGTGTTCCGTCTGCAGTTTGACGAGTTCCAGATCATTAGCAGTTCCCATGACGACACAATCCTTATATGGGACTTCCTGAATGTGTCCAGCAATGGGCAGTCGGACGGTCGGTCGCCCTCTCGGACATACACATACGTCTCCAGATAGCAGGTACACATTAGAACTCAATTAAATCAGCATTTCGTTATTATTGTGGTTTGAATTTTTATTTTTTTTGATGGTTTTATATGTTGGTCAGAGAATCCTTCTGAATGGGTCTAGAGGGGATCTCTCTCCTTTTTGTCATTCTGTTTTGATCTTATATATATATAAGTGGTGTTAGTGGGTGCTAATGCCCCTGTATAGTGATTGCGACTCTATATACTGTTCAGTGAGCGCTGTCTTTTGGATGAGACATTAAACTGAGGTCCTGACTCTTTGTGGTCATTAAAAATTCCACAATGTCTATCGAAGAAGAGTATCCGTATGTTCACACCGAAAGCGGCGAGAGCGTCAAAGTAGCCGGAAGTCATTCATTTTCAATGAGAGCCGGCGACGATAGGCGGCGATAAGCGGCGAGGAGCAGCGCGGCGCGTCTTCGCCGGCGTGAGCGTCGAGGAGAGTTGAAATTAAGTCAACTTTATGGTAATGAGCTATGACGCGGTTCGGCGGCAAGCAATCAGAATGAAGACGTCCATCGCTTGATAGCAGTTCAGAGAACACAGACCAGTGAACTTTGGTTCCGACCACAGTTGTTCCCAAGGGTTTGATTATTGCGGTCGTCGGATTTCCAATTATTTAATTTTTTTTCCTACAGGAACATACATTAAATAAGTTACTGGCGAGTTACTGATGTTCATTAATAATGTATATATTTATCTTAAAAAAGCAAACAGTATTTAATGTGTTCCTCTTAATAATAATAATAATAATAATACATTTTATTTATATTGCGCTTTTCTCAGACTCAAATCGCTAAAAAGAGCATCAAAACACAGAAGAACATGAAATACACAAAAAAGTAAGAATGATAATAATGATAAAAAATACATATTAAAAAGAAGCCTTATAAGTTCTAATATATAACTTATAATATATAAGCAATAATAAAAAGATACGTTTTAAGAAGTTTCTTAAAACAGTCCAGGGAACTGGCGTTCCTGATGTTACCGTACGTTCACACCGAAAGCGGCGAGAGCGTCAAAGTAGTCCGAAGTCATTCATTTTCAATGAGAGCCGGCGGCGAGGAGCAGCGCGGCGCGTCTTCGCCGGCGTGAGCGTCGAGGAGAGTTGAAATGAAGTCAACTTTATGGTAATGAGCTATGAGGTTCCGACCACAGTTGTTCCCAAGGGTTTGATTATTGCGGTCGCCGGATTTCCAATTATTTAAATTTTTTTCCTACAGGAACATACATTAAATAAGTTACTGGCGAGTTACTGATGTTCATTAGTGATATATAAATTTATCTTAAAAAAGCGGGAATCTCACGCGATGTGACAGTACAAAACAGTACTGCTGCTTCAGGATATTTCAGACATATGGACACATACTGGATAAATAGAGCAAAGCCACACCACATGCAACTTGATCTTCCATTGTTGTATGAATTTGATAAGAAGTGCGCAACATTTTCACGCTAGAAACATGTTTTATGCAGGAATGTAACTGATATGCTGCAACGGCTCCTTTAAATATGAGATCAATGTAGCGAGTTTTGACGCTCTCGCCGCAGGAGCTGAAGGCAGAGAGCGTTGTCGCCAGGGCGGCCAGAGCGACTTTGGATGCTCTCGCCGCTTTCGGTGTGAACGTACGGTATGGGTTTAACCCCGGCATCCTGTCCTGGCCTCTGTCCATCATGGCCTCCTAACTATCCCCATATCATAATTGATCTCCTCTCCACCAATCAGCTGGCGCATTATGAGGTGGATGCTGCACACTGGTGGTGGATGAGGAGATTCCCGCAATACGTAAAGCGTTTTAAGCGTCTTGAAAAGTGCTATATAAATGTAAGGAATTATTTTTAATAAGTTGTTTATTATAGTTACATTTTTAAATACTCTTTTATAATAAAATATGCTAAAATAGTATAAAATAAAATATTAAAAGTTTACATGTAATTAAGTTTTTAAGTATTTTTTCTTACATAGAATAGTTTAAGATACTATACATGAGCAATATTACGCGAGTAGCAGTGCGATATGGCTGTATACCAGTGATGATATACAGCCATATCACACTGCAACGAGTATGTTATTGTGTTTATACAACAGTTTGACGGCAAAATCGTAAGTATAAAAAAGAAAATCAAACACAGAGAGTCTATAAACCCTTTTGAATGAGGAACTACTTTCTTTTAACGTTCATTCACATCTGCTGCTGACTTCAGAACAGCAGAAACCGTTGCTAACACACAAACGCCACTTTAGAGCTAGTGTTTGATGACATAAGAGCTGATTTTACTGACATTTTAAGATTACAAGGCTGAACAACTTGAAATGCCATCAGTCTACAACGATTTTACAAGCTTTCTCTGTTGCAATCGGGATATCTCGATAATTAACCCTGAAAAAGCTAAAGCAAAGAAAAGGCTGGGAGATTATTATGGTATGAATACAGCACTACAGCATGCAAAAGAGAGAGATTGACTTAAGAGTGTCACTTACCCGTTTTATATTGATTAGATCATCTGTAAATTAACAATTTTCACAGATTTTTTTTTTCTTTTTTTTTCCTCTAAAAACTTAGCAGTCTGTCGCCATCTTGTGGCCGAACCACAACCGTCTTTGCACTACTCAATGACAGGCTGATGGCCGCCAACTCGCTGAATCTCTGAAATAATAAATATTTAAAACAGGCACTATCCTTTATAAACAAATTCAATTCACCTTTATGTGTATAGCACTATTACAATGTAGATTGTGTCAAAGCAGCTTCACATTAAAGATCATAGTAAATTGAAACCGTGTAGTTCAGTTTTCAGAGTTAACGTTCAATTCAGTTTAGCTCAGTTCAGTGTGGTTTAATGATCACTACTGAGAGTCCAAACACTGATATTAAACAAACTGCATAGTTGCAATGTAAACAACTACGTTCTCTCCTAAAAAGACTCAAACGTACATTAGGTTGTCCAACAGCTGCAATTTTTGTCAATCTGTAGGGATTTTATTGATCTGCTGTCACTCTATGTGGGCGGAGTAATACAGAAGAGTGAAGAGGCTGTACCAGTGCTGTTATTGCAGAATATCACACGGCTATTAGCCAATCAGATTCAAGAATCAAACAGAACTAAATCTATGTAATTTAGTTTGTATATAAAAGTAGTATAAAATATTTTATTATAGATAAATATTTGTGATATGATATTTATCATTTCTTTTATTTGTGAACATATTGTAGCAGTAATAATAGTCATTTTATTTTGTAAATTCTATGAAAATAGGTTACTTAGTTTAAAATGTTTGACAGTTCTTTATTATGTTTATAATAATAAGATTAATAATAATAATACATTTTTAATATTAATATTTGCTAATATAAAAACACTTATTTGTTTTTATTGTAGAGGTTATTGTAGATGACATCAATTTCATTCTTTAAATTAATATTATTTTTGTATCTAAAATTCAGCTTAGTATGTAATAATCATTAATCTGATCAAACAATTAAAATAATAAATCTAAAAATATTTTAAGTTCTTCATTTTTTAATAGTTATTCTAGAATAAAGGAGTGTCTCACACTATTTCCCTTTTCAGGTGCCTTTTCAATGTGCCAGTGTGTCCTTGGAGAGCTGAGAGCTGATTGGCTGTTGGCCACGTCTATCACAGAATTGGTGCCTAATATGGATCCGCCTCCTTCTCCGCCTGGCTGTAAAATTCAACACACACCAACACAAACCTACACTGATTTATGCTTTGCCAAACACAGAGAAACACACACTAACGTTTGTACGTTCAAACACTCTCACCAATGGGTTTCAGCACTGTTCTGCTTTATCTAGAGAAAAACACACTCACACTCACTCACTTATTTACAGTATCTGTACTCTCACTGCTGCTAAAACAACCCAAAATCACTGTCGCTCTGCACTACTAATATTTGACACGAGGATCACACTGTTATGGAGAAGTTGATGGGATTCTGGGAGTGCCGTACAGATGACGGATCGATGAATGAACCGGAAAAGTATTTCTGTGAGGGATAAAAGACTGGGACAATAGCAAACTCTCACAGAAATGAAAGACGAGAGGGTTAAGCTCGTCCTTTTCCCTCCGCTCGCTGTTTTATCAGGCTCTTCAGGACCAGAGACACACTTTTTGTCGTTCAGGAGCGCGTGTTCGTCCTGTCCGCATGCATGAGGTTCAGCTGCTCTGATGCCTCTTTAGTTTTTATGAGTTTGTTTGTTTGTTTTTTCTATTTAATTTGTCTTTCCATCTTTTCCAAACAGTTCTGCTGGGCATTGTGTGCGTCTCCGGCACTCGATGTCTGGTTTTTTTTTATTTTATTCTTCCTCTTCTTGCCTGCTTGCTCATCAAGGGCTGAATCTATAGCTGTAAACAGAATTGTCTTGTCAGATTGTGTTGTATATTAAAGAGTTTTTTAAGAAAAGATATTGTGAATAAAGTACTTGATCATGGTTGGTTTATTGGTCTCGAGGAAGCCGGACATGTTTTCATATCATTATCAAGTATGAGCTTGAATTCGCTGTATTATTGCATGGTATTTTGATTCAGTTGAAGGTAAAATTATCAGTCATGTTGTGAGATTTTAATAATTTAAAAAAATATATTTTCCAAGTGGGCATCATGGTGGCGCAGTGGGTAGCACAATCGCCTCATAGCAAGAAGGTCACTGGTTTAATCCTTGGCTGGGTAACTTGGCGTTTCTTTGCGGAGTTTACCTGTTCTCACATGTTCGACATTGAATCAATGTTGTATTCTCGATGTAATAACCTTCCAACGTACCGACGAACTAAAGAACATTGATTATTATAACATTATTATTTACATTTACATTTAGTCATTTAACAGACGCTTTTATCCAAAGCAACTTATAAATGAGGACAAGGAAGGCAAGGACGTACGGCAGGTTTCAGGTATGTAAAGTGTAAGAAGCAAAACATTAGTAATTTTTTTTTTTTATCTTTTATTTTATGTAGTACAGTTAGCGAAGGAGCCAGGGAGGAAATTGCAGATTAGGACGGAAAGTGGAGACTAAATAGTTGAGTAATCGACGACTGATACTGACGCTTATAACCAATAATCGACGTTGATTCAACGTCGGCTTCCTATCTGGGTGGTCTCTTCGAATGGCCTTTTGGAATGAAAAATGTTGAAAAATACAACTGATGGACACTTCTGGCTGTCATCCTGAGAGAAGTTTTGTGACAGAAATTTGTGTCTCAAAAGTAATGGTACCATCTGAACAAAAATAGGGATGACACCTGCCTTCCAAATGAAACTGAAGCTGTGTCTCAATTCGCATACTCTCTATCTAAAATAGTGTACAAAAAATGTCCCAAATCATAGTATGGTGAAAAGAGTATGACAAAAGGTTTTCCGGATGATCTACTATTTCCAGTAGAAACTCGAAATGTAGATCTGTCTGGAGCTACAAACTCTCGAAAAAGTGTAAACAAACTACAAACATGGCGGACGCGCGAGACCAACCGTCAAGTAGAGATACTTCGACTTGTTTGAATGACTATTATCTAGCCAACTGGGAAATATTTAAATCACGCTTTCTGTGTAATATTTCATCTGCAGCAACAATTTGAATTTAAAGACCTGTTTGGACATTCCCTTCTGAATGCGTAGTTATCCAAACACCTGAGGAGATTACTCTGCAGAAAGATTCGCGAATAACAGATTAACTTAACCTGCTGTTGCTTCTCCAATAAGGTAGGACAAGTTAATCTATATTATTTAAATTAGGGTAATGTTGGTTTTATATTTGGACATTAGTTAATTTTAGCGGTCCTTATATTGTTTATTACGCTACGTTGAGAATTCGGTCTAAAATCGCCTGTAAGTATGACTTCAAAACAACATTAGCACTGTTTGATTGATTGTGACCAATGTTGTATTTAGATAGTCGTTGGCTGCAAATATGATTTCCCTATTTAGAATTTGCAATGAATACTTTTCTGATATTATACCTATTAAGGATGATGTGCGAATATAAAACAACTTCACCCCCAATGAAATTAACGACACTTGGATGGTGTCGAGATGATTCACAGGAGACGCAAATAAGCAGCATAGCGGTTTGTTAATGAGGAAACAGTTTGTCCCAGAGCTTGTATACTCCTCTGTGACCCTCTCAAAAGTACTTTTGCTTGACAAAACCTCTAGGTGTCATTGCAGTGTTCAGACTGAGCGCTAGGTGTCAGTGTAGATCCACGGTGAGTCTCCAGCTTGAACAGGCCCGGACGCTCCCGAATCCGCCGCCGCTCAGAGCGCGCTTGAGTCGGTAATAATCGGATGACAGACCGCCAGAGGCTGTGGGTTCATCCAGACTCGAGCCAACACAGAAGATCCTGCCAGAAATCTTGTCTTGTCTTGGTTTGTACGTTAAACACTCTCAATTCAAGTGCGGTGTTGTTTAAGTGTCTTTTTGTTCTGTTTTGCAAAGTTTGAAGAGGTCTTGTTTGTTTTGCTTCTGCTAAGATCAATTTATGGTCAAAAACATGCTGAAAAGCCCCATGTTTACATATTTAATAAAGTCTCTGTTGGCCAGGATTCTGCACAGCACTTTATTTCCCCTAAACAAAATAAAACTTTTCTTTTTGCAAAAGGATTTATTGCAGGAAGCTAGAATTAATTAATAAATTATCATCCTAATGTCTAAAATATTATGCTGGATATTTGGGGTTTTATCAAGTTATTTGATTTATTTTTAATGTCTTTTGTACATTTATAGATGATTTATTTATTTATTTGATTGCTTTCCTCTTTTATTAATTGCTTTATGTGTTTTTTTTTCTGAATTTGTTTGTACATTTTAAACAGTTTTTTTCCTCCCCACAGACACCATTTAAAAATCCATCAATAATAGAAAGTAAATAATAGAAATGTTTTGGTTCTTTTTTGGATTCATATATATATATATATATATATATATATATATATATATATATATATATATATATATATATATAATATTTGACTAGATATTTTTCAAGATACTTCTATACAACTTACAGTGACATTTAAAGGCTAAACTAGGTTAATTAGGCAGGTTAGGGTAATTAGGTAAGTTATTGTATAACGATGGTTAGTTCCATAGACAATCGAAAAAAATATAGCTTAAAGTGGCTAATAATTTTGTCCTTAAAATGGTGTTTAAAAAAATCAAAACTTATTTTATTCTAGCCGAAATAAAACTTTCTCTAGAAGAAAAAATATTATCAGACATACTGTGAAAATTTCCTTGCTCTGTTAAACATCATCTGGGAAATATAGCAACAATAAAGTAGCAATCAACAACATTCTTCAAAATATCTTCTTTTATGTTTCATAGAAGACCTAATACTTACGGATTTGCATGATGTTAGGGTAAGTCAATAATTCATTAATTAAATTCAGTCATTTATGTACACAGACTTTTCCATTACATCATATCATTGAAGAAGATTGGTTTGCAAATGCAGATTTATGCAAACTAGTATGCAGTTCGAGAGAATTTACTTATTACATTTACATTTAGTCATTTAGCAGATGCTTTTATCCAAAGCGACTTACAAATGAGGACAAGAAAGCAATTTACACAACTATAAGAGCAACAATGAACTACTAGTAGTAATAATTATTAGTATTTGTTTAGTATTAGTAGTATTCTTATTAGTATTAATTTAGTATCAGTATTCTTATTATTAGTATTCATTTAGTATTAGTATAAGTAGTATTTTTATTATTAGTATTTGTTAAGTATTAGTATTAGTAGTATTCTTATTAGTATTTGTTTAGTATCAGTGTAATTAGTACTTTTATTAGTAATATTTGTTTATGATTAGTATTAGTATTAATTTAGTATTAGTATAAGTAGTATTTTTATTATTAGTATTTGTTAAGTATTAGTATTAGTAGTATTCCTATTATTAGTATTTGTTTAGTATCAGTATAATTAGTACTTTTATTAGTAGTATTAGTAGTAGTATTAGTAGTAGTATTTGTTTATTATTAGTATAAGTATTCATTTAGTATTAGTAATCTTATTATTAGTATTAATATTTGTTTAGTATTAGTAGTATTCTTATTACTAGTATTCGTTTAGTATTAGTAGTATTCTTATTATTTGTATTCGTTTGGTATTAGTAGTATTCTTATTATTAGTATTCGTTTAGTATTAGTAGTATTCTTATTATTAGTATTCGTTTAGTATTAGTATTATTAGTATTCTTATTAGTAGTATTAATTAAGTATTAGAATTCTTATTATTAGAATTAATAGTTTTTTAGTATTCGTAGTATTCTTATTATAAGTATTCAATTAGTATTAGTATTATTGGTATTCTTGTTAGTAGTATTAATTATTAGTATTCTTAGTAGTATTCAATTAGTATTAATATTTTTATTATTGGTATTTTAGTATTAGTACTATTCTTATTATTAGTATTCATTTAGTATTATTAGTATTTGTTTAGTATTAGTAGTATTCATATTATTAGTTTTAGGATTAGACGTTCTTTTAGTAGGTCTTTTTAAGGTCTTTTTTTCACAACCAAAACAAACAAACAAACAAAAACTGGCTTTCGTTGGATAAACCTAATTAAAGTTTTCTTCTTAGTCTGATACCTGGATCTGGCTGCTTGTCACATTGCACAGATCTCTGACGTGTGATTGGGTGCTGCGAGTGTTGTTCCAGTTGGATAAAACATGTTACGCTCAGCTCAAGACACCCTGCCAACCACCTTCACCCCTGGGTGGACTTATGCTTGGAAATGTTAATATGTCCTCAATAGATTTTCCTTGGCAAACGGGAGCGTTTAAATGCAGAAGTGTAACTCGTCCAGAATAGACTGGAAAAATTCATAACCAGTGCAGAGAGAGAGAGCAAACTAGCACAGGCAGGCCCAGAAGAAGTCTGAGTCTGCTTAAAAACAACCTGCTCTTTATGTAAATAATAACAACAGTAACACACTGTAAAAAAAAATCCATGAATAAGCAGTTTTTGTTTATTGTATTTTTGTGATTCATGTTTTTATTTTCCCCATTTATTTCTGCTTTTGAACTGCATTAATGGACCTTGATCTTTCTACCAACAACTTTTAACCTTGAAAATTAAAAAAAAAAAAAGTGACTTTATTATAATTTTTAATAGTAAAAAGTGCTATATTGTCTGGGTTGGTGTTGTGAATTGCTCTACAAAAACCCTTTAATAAACTGCCAGGGTATTTTCTGTTATTATACAGACTTATTCCTCTCTATATTATTACTTATACAATATAATATTTCAAGCTACTAAAGTGTCAATAAACATCATTTTGTTAAACTGTAGAGTTTTTCAACATCAAAAGTCAACAGAGCAGAGATCAACATCCCATAATGCAACTCACAACCGTAAATAAACGAAAAAACACTTGTGAATCACAAAATACGGAAACTATTCGTTAACAGAAACTAATAATAATAGTAGCAGGACCAAATTCATAATAAAATGCAAATCTTTGTAGAAACTAGAAGCTAAAGTTCGTTGACGAACTTTGATGTTGGCTTGAGAAAGACGTGACTGTTCTAGGACTTGCTAGCAGAAAGCACAGTGGCTGCTCGGCAACTGCTAAAATGTTTATGGCATGGTGGTTGCTTAGCAGCAATGTAAACTGGGTTACTAAATGACTACTCTTACATGTTTGATCAAATCCTACTTATTATGCATTTCGAACATATGTTATTGCACTTAGATAATCATTAGTAGCATGTAGCTAATCCTTATTAGCATTTTGCTGATCATTGTTACCATGCATAGTACACAGGAAGTCCCATTTTGCTAGCTAGCATGAGTCAAACGAGCCTATACCCAGGTGCCTACGATGTTCTGATGTAGCGATATTACTGTTTTTGAATGGTTGCTAGGTTAGTCTGTTTTGTTGCTATGTGGACAATTGACAGCTTAATGATGATACATCAAAGCTTCTTGTCAATATGAGTGATATAAATCAACCCCTATATGTCTCTGTGCCTGTCAAAAACTGGACTTGGACATTATGTAAAATTGACTTGCCATATTTTATTGAAAATATAAAGCTGCATTCACACCTGACGTGGATGAAGCGTCAAGCGCGAGTGATTCACATGTTATGCCAATCCAAAGATGTAAAGACGTCATTCGCGCGAATGACTGGACATGAGTTGAGCAGTTTGCATGTTTGACCAGCACTCAAATAGGAAAGTTCAGTGGACATTTGCACTGCGTTAACCAATCAGGAGCTTGCTTTTGTAGGGGAGTGATTATAATGTCCCAATACTGAAAAAAAAAAAAAAAGCTTAAACCAGCTAGCTGGTCAACCAGACTGGTTTTAGAGGAATTTTGGCCACTTACAGGCTGGTTTTCAGTCATTTCCAGCCTGGCTAGGCTGGTCAAGCTGGTTTTAGCTGGTCATCTCCCAGCCTGACGGCTCACCTCCTCTGTGTGGAGGGCTTTCCCGCCGCAACCAGTTTGTCTGGTTAGCTCGTCATGTTACGTCGGCGGAGCGGAGGCCCAGAGGAGGAGGAGCAAGCCGTGTTCGATGACTGGGTTCGAGTGCGGGGAAGAGCGGTTCCAGAAATCAGGTAAGACAAAAAACAAAATCCATAAAATAAAGCGATTAAGTTCGTAACGGGGCTAGAATGCGGTGAAATCCGAAAACGTGGTCAAAGTCGGACGAGGGCTTTTCTTTTTCTGCACGGCTTTTGTAAATCGTTGCTTGGGTTTAGGGAGGAAGAAGGAGGAGGAGGCTGGCTGTGTCGGCCGAATGGCCGGCCGCCAAGTCAACCGTTAGTCATTAAGTCAGTCGGACAGACGGTCGCTCGACAGCGGCGTCCGACGGCTTTTTTGAGATGCGAAAAAGCATGCACAGCGGCCTTTTGTGGATTCGCGAAAGCAAAAACTGCACAAATATGTACTTCCTATTTTGCGGTCTCCAGATGTGTCCGCGGGGCTACGTTTCCAGAATGAGACTGGGTTGGTTGTTGTTGGTAAAGGAGAGCTGTTATGCTCCATTTTACAAGATCTAAACTATATCTCTGATGTCCCAAGAGTGTGTGTGTGTGTGTGTGTGTGTGTGTGTGTGTGTGTGTGTGTGTGTGTGTGTGTGTGTGTGTGTGTGTGAAGTTTCACCTCAAAATACCACACAGATAAAGTTTTATAAGGATTTGAATCTGCCTTTTATGGGCTTTGATCCTAATCGAGTCATTTTGGTGACTGTCACTTTAAATTCAGATGAGATTGTGCTCTTTTTCAGAAGAGGGCGGAGCTACAAATGCCTTTGTGTCAGCATAGTGGCAGATTCAAAATCAAAACTAATGTCCTATGCTAATGAGAAAGAGATGGTCACTAGTGGGTGTGGCTTTCCCCCTCTGATGACACATACAAAGGAGGAATGTCAATTAAAGTGTTCATGAAGTGTGATTATAAATAATTAAATTAAATATGAAGCTGGTCATATTCACACACTGCTGCCACACAGCTGTGTTTAAACCCCTTATAAAAGTGATTTCAGCACAATAGGTGCCCTTTAAAGATGATGAGGATCTTATTTTGATTTAATTATCAGGATATTCGTTTTCTTGGGAGGAATGCAGAAAGCAGCTCGGGCCGGGTTCAGGAAAGGTCTGAATGTCATAAACATGTCTTTTTTCCCAGCATTCGCAAACAATCCCGAACGTGGGCCTGCCGCTCTGCACCTGTTTCTCGGCTCCTGGCGAACCTCGAGAGACTTTCCCACATTTCCAACAATTCCTCCAGCCTTTTACAGCCAGCGGAGTGTTTGTCTGGGAATGTGGACTTCTGCAAGGCGATTCAGCCCATTTCAACCACATGCATATGAGAATGCCGCGTTTTATCGGCGTGTTGTCATGGGCTGAGAGTGTGTGTGTGTTTGTGTGTGTCAGAAGTCGTTGTTTTACACTGTGGCTCTGGCTGCGGTGTGTCGGTGGCGTTGTGGTTTCTGTGCTGAAAAGTGTGTGATGGAGCTGCGGTTTTTCACTGCAGAGCAATATGACCTGGATTCAGTCTGAACGCTGTGGTGAAAGTGGCCGTCTGGTGAATTTTTTCAGGGCTGGATGTTACAGAAGAGTGTGTGTGTGTGTGTGTGTGTGTGTGTGTGTGTGTGTGTGTGTGTGTGTGTGTGTGTGTGTGTGTGTGTGTGTGTGTGTGTGTGTTTGGGCGAGTCGCAGGAACAGATGTCCAGGTCGTGTTTCACACCACATCAAAGGTTAAAAAACAGGATTTATATGTACTGTAGCAGTGCATAAAGAAATGAAGTAATGTTTGCAGTTGTGATTGTCATATTTATTCCAAATATTCATTAATAATAACTAAAATTAGGAGGGAAAAAAACCCTCATTTTTTTGTATTATATCATGTATTGTTATTATTATTAATTATATTATTATTAATTATAATATTATAATCAATAATAATAATAAAAATAATAATAATAATAATAATTAATATTATTTTATATTTGTTAGAATATTAATATAATAATATTAATTATTATTATATTAATAATATAAATTTTATTATTGTTTTAAATATTTTTTTTTCAAATTTGTTTAAATTTTTAAACTTTTTTTAATTTCCATAAAATAATATAAATAATTGTATAATAAATATTATTAAATAATTTATATTTTTTCTGTATTAAATCATGTTTGAATACTGTAATAATAATTTTATTATATTATTTTATGCTATATTGTACTAAAATCATTAGACTTTAATATTTATTTGTTTATTTTTTATTATCAGTTGAGAACTTTAAATTTTTTTGTAATTCTAATTTTCATATAAAAAATAATTTAATTTATTAATTTAACTCATAACTTACAAAAATCATGTTTTTCTGTATTACATATTCTGAACTTTTCGTCTATTATTATTATTATTATTATTATACTTTTTCAATATTTATCTATTTATTTTTACTTTTGTAATTTCCATAAAATTATTTAACTAATTATATAATAAATGTATAAATAGTATTAAATACTTGATACAATTCTTGTTCTGTATTAGATCACGTTTGAGTACTGTAATAATGTTTATATATTATTATTATTCAGTCATTAATTTTTCTTCAGGTTAGTCTCTTATTAATCAGAGGTTGCCACCGTGGAATGAATCGCCAGCTATTGTAGCACATGTTTTGCACAGCAAACGCCCTTCCAGCTGCAACCCAGTACTGTGAAACACGCATACTGTATTCAATCATACACTATGGACATTATATTTGCATAGTAAATATAATTATATAACATAATAAAGTAAAAAAACAACAACATATTTTTCTGTATTACATCATGTCTGAATACTGCAATAACAACAACAAAATAATAATTTCTTACTATTCTAAAAATAATATTAGTGTATTATTATTATTATACTCGATCTTTTATATTTATTTTTTTATATTTATTTATTTATTTATTTATTTTTTATTTTTTAATAATTTATTAGAATTTTCTATGAAGTGAAAATATTTAATTTATTAGATGTTTATAATCGTAATAATAATAATAACAACAATAATAACTATTATTATTATAATTATCATTATCTCATAATTATTATTATCTCCTCATCCACCTGGATGACAAGATGGCAGCCATATTGTGCCAGACCGCACACCACACACCAGCTGATTGGTGAAGAGGAGACAGAGTGATGAAGCCACTTATAATATGGAGATGGTTAGGAGGCCATGATGGACAGAGGGCAAATTTGACTAGGATACCGAGGTTAAATCGGGGTATTTTTAATGACCACAGAGAGTCAGGACCTCAGTTTAACATCTCATCCGAAAGACAGTGCCCTCTGAGCAGTATAGAGTCCTGGCACTATACTGGGGCATTAGGATCCACACAGACCACAGGTTAAGCGCCCCCTGCTGGCCTCACTAACACCACTTCCAACAGCATCCTAGCTTTCCCATGTGGTCTCCCATCCAGGTACTAAGCAGGTGCAGCCCTGATGAGCTTCAGTGGGCGACCATGTGATAATTGCAGGGGGCTAGCAGCCGGCTAATAATTAATTTATTCATTTAGTCTAATTAGAATTGTTAATTTTTAGGTTGCGAATAGGCCACAGGGTTATAATGTCTCAAAAGCAGATCAGATGCAGAAAATGTATCCTAATATGATCCTAAAAATAGACTTCTGTTTTGTTTATGCACAATATTTGGCTTTCTGATGTGTGTGAGTGTGTGTGTGAAATAGTGTTCTTGGCACTATCGCTGTGATTCATCCATGTCTGTTTTTCTCCAGTCATTGACCGCATGTATACCGTGTGTGTGTGTGTGTCCATCTGGTGCAGGGTGTGTTGTTGTCTGTCAGACGTGTTCGCTGTGTGTCATGGCGAGGGTGTATATGAATATGTGTGAGTGTGACCTCTGCGCGTCTGGCTGGAGCAGACCGTGTGTGTGTGTGTGTGTGATGGAGGGTGTGTGTGTTTCCTGTGGGTCGGTGGGAGATGTTTTTTTCCCATAATTCCTGCAGGTCTCAGGTCAGCCCTGTGTTCTCACGCACATATTTAGCATTCTTTCCTCCTCCAGCATTACCGTACACCTTCCTCTGGGTTTGGCCGGCGCAATCTTTCCAGCGCTTCGCCTCCAGAACAGTCTGTTTCTCTCTCATTCCTTCTGCTTTTCCCGCTGACTCAGCTGGCCCGGAGACTGCCAGGATCACAGGTTGTTGGTGACAGCAGTGTGTGTGTGTGTGTGTGTGTGTGTGTGTTGACTGTTTTAGATATAAGCAACAGGTCTTCATGGAATATAGCTGGAAACATATTTATTTATGCAGCTTTAATGTAAGTATGTAAATTTAAAATGTGACTTTTTGAAATTTTCTATTCCAGCACATGATTTGTACAACAATAATTAAAATTATTATTATTATTATACTTTTCAAATATTTATCTATTTATTTTTACTTTCGTAATTTCCATACAATTAAATAAATAACATAACTAATTATATAATAAATGTAAAAATAATATTAAATACTTGATACAAATTTTGTTCTGTATTAGATCACGTTAACATAAACTTTTTTTTAATTTCCATAAAATAATATAAATAATTATATAATAAATAATATTAAATAATTTATATATTTTTTCTGTATTAAATCATGTTTGAATGCTGTAATAATAATTGTATTATATTATTTTATGCTATATTGTGCTATTATTAAAATTTTATATTTATTTATTTGTTTATTTATTTTTTATTATCATTTGTGAACTTTAAATTTTTTTGCAATTCTAATTTCATATAAAAAATAATAATTTATTTATTCATTTAACTCATAACTTACAAAAATCATGTTTTTCTGTATTACATATTCTGAACTTTTTGTCTATTTTTATTATTATTATACTTTTAAAATATTTATCTATTTATTTTTACTTTTGTAATTTCCATACAATTAAATAAATAACATAACTAATTATATAATAAATGTATAAATAATATTAAATACTTAAAAACTGTAATAATATTTATATATTATTATTATTCATTAATTTATTTTTCTTCAGGTTAATCTCCTATTTATCAGAGGTTGCCACCGTGGAATGAACCGCCAACTATTCCAGCACATGTTTTACACAGCGGATGCCCTTCCAGCTGCAACCCAGCACTGGGAAACACTAATACACTTTCACATTCACACACTACAGGCAATTAAGTTTATCCAGTTCACCTATAGTGCTTGGTGGGGGGAGGGGGGGAGATGTTCGGGGGTGACGTCTCTGAATAACACTGTTAAGAACCGGGATAGGATGCAATCGGGTACTGTACCAAAGTTGTCGACCTTGGGGTGTTTACAGACTGTACCAAAAAAAAAAAAAAGGGGGGGGGGGGTTACAGAAGTTTTCCGTAAGTAATAACAAAATGGGATGGTTGCGGGTGATTGGTCTGAAATACGGTAGACTCCCAGGAAAAACAGAAGTGTTGGCAGGTATGAACTCGAACCGACAGCTAGCTCTCTGCAATTCTCACACGGTCACCCACTGAAGCTAAGCAGAGTCAATACCTGGATGGGAGAACACACGGGAAAGCTAGGATGCTGTTGGATGTGGTGTTATTAGACTAGCCCAACCTGCCGTCTGTGTGGATCCTAATGCCCCAGTATAGTGAAGGGGACTCTATACTGCTCAGTGAGCGCCGACTTTTGAGACGAAACCCAGGACTTTCTGTGGTCATTTAAAATCCCAGGATGTTCTTCGAAAAAGAGTAGGGGTTTAACCCCGGCATCCTGGCCAAATTTGCCTAACCATCCCCATATCATAATTAGCTTCTCTTCACCAATCAGCTGATGTGTGGTGTGCGGTCTGGTGCAATATGGCTGCTGTTGCTGTTGCATTAGAGACTCTAAAGTGTAAAAGCGCTTTGAGTGTCCAGAAAACTGCTATATAAATGTAAGCAATTATTATTATTATTATTATTGAGGTGACCACTGTGGCACCCCCTATTCAATTTTTTTTATCTATTTAATTAATTAATTGTTTCACTTTTATACAAAGCTGTTTTTACTTCTGTAGCACAAGTAGAATTATGTTTTAAATGTGCTATACAAAGATAAATAATAATATTGTTATTAATAATAATAAAATCAAATTATAATTAAAATATTACAATTCTGAGGGGAAAAAAAGTCAGAATACACGAGAAATTACATCAAAAACCTCCACAAAATTTTGATTAATTTCAATAATAATTAAGACTTTTTTGGTCAGAATCAGAATTAAGCAAGGTAATATAGAAAATCAACATGTCGACTCAGTAAAAAAACAACAAGTAATCAGAACAGAAGAAATGTAAAATAAGATTTCAAGAAAAACTCAGGGTTGCTAGGGTGTTGCTATGTGACTACTAAATATGTACACATTGCTTTAAGGTTTCTAGACTGTTCAGGGTGGTTACTAGGGTGTTGCTATGTGGTTGAAAATTTTTTTCCAAATTTTCTAAAGTTTGCCATATTGCTTTGAGGTTGCTAGTATGTCCAGGTGGTTACTAGGGTGTTGCTATGTGGTTGCTACATATGTACACATTGCTTTGAGGTTCCTAACATGTTCAGGGTGGTTGCTAGGGTGTTGCTATATGGTTAGTAAAATTGTACACATTCCTCCTTTAAGGTTGCTAGAATATCCAGGATGGTTGCTAGGGTGTTGCTATATGGTTGATAAAGTTTGCCACTGCTTTGAGGTTGCTAGAATGCTCAGGGTGGTTGCTAGGGTGTTGTTATATGGTTGCTAATGTTTTCCATATTGCTTTCTGGTTGCAAGAATGTTTGGATGGTTGCTAGGTTGTTGCTATGTGGTTGATGAAGTTTGCCACATTGCTTTGAGGTTGCTAGAACATTCAGGGCTGTTGCTAGGGTGTTGCTATATGGTTGCTAAAGATTTACACATTGCTTTAGGTTTACTAGAATGTCCAGGGTGGTTACTAGGTTGTTGCTACGTGGTTGCTAAACTTTTCTACATTGCTTTGAGGTTGCTAGAATGCTCAGGGTGGTTGCTAGGGTGTTGCTATGTGGTTGCTAAAGTTTTCCACATTGCTTTGAGATTGCTAGAATGTTTGGGGGGGGGTTGCTAGGGTGTTGTTATATGGTTGCTAATGTTTTCCACATTGCTTTATGGTTGCTAGAATGTTTGGGTGGTTGCTAGGGTGTTGCTATATGGTTGATAAAGTTTGCCACATTGCTTTGAGGTTGCTAGAACGTTCAGGGCCGTTGCTAGGGTGTTGCTATATGGTTGGTAAAGATTTGCACATTGCTTTAGGTTTACTAGAATGTCCAGGGTGGTTGCTAGGTTGTTGCTACGTGGTTGCTAAACTTTTCTACCTTGCTTTGAGGTTGCTAGAATGCTCAGGGTGGTTGCTAGGGTGTTGCTATGTGGTTGCTAAAGTTTTCCACATTGCTTTGAGGTTGCTAGATTGTTTGGGGTGGTTGCTAGGGTGTTGCTATGTGATTTGCTAAATATGTACACATTGCTTTAAGGTTGCTAGAATGCTCAGGGTGGTTGCTAGGGTGTTGCTATGTGGTTGCTAAAGTTTTCCACATTGCTTTGAGGTTGCTAGAATGTTTGGGGTGGTTGCTAGGGTGTTGCTATGTGATTTGTTAAATATTTATACATTGCTTTAAGGTTGCTAGGATGCTCAGGGAGGTCTTCAGCACTGCTTAGCAATGTTCCATATTCTAGTTTGTGCACATGGTTTGGATCTCTCAGTGTTTTATCATCCATCAGGCTAAGTCATATCTCTTAAAGCAACACACACCTCTTTTCAGCAAATACCAGTACTTGAGGAGTCATTCCTATGCTGATGTGAGTTTTAAAAACACTTCTGGTTATGGTCACAAGATGCATCACTAACCAGGTTAATAAAGAGGTAATACTGACTCATAAGGGTGTCGACTCGCTGTCTGCTTATAATGATGACTCTCACAACATGTATGTTTTGAAACACGGACACGTTTCTGTAGAGTTTACTGGCTTGGGAAAGGATTTTGCCATACACAGAGATAAAATAAATAAGTGAAATTCTTTTATAGTAACAACAATGATAGTAGCAGTCAAAGTAATATCACTTAGTCAGCATTAATCTTCATATATATTTATATATATTTTTATATTTATATTTAGAAAAAAAGTTTTGTACTGTTTTTTTCTTTCCCTTTAATAAGCTGGTATAAGACTTTGGTTCCCGTTATATTTCCAGTAGCAGCATTCCTCCACTTGTCGTCCAAACAGGAACGTTGCTCGTCGTGTTGTTTTTGTGGAGACTCAATCCCGCCGCTTGTCTTTGGTCTGTTCGTTTGTTTGGTGCAGCTTTAAATGAGTTTCCTCATTATTGTCTCTTACATTCCAGTTCTGGTAGATTCTGTCCATCCAGCAATGGCCATCTTTCAATATAAGTCACATGATTATATCCCTCATGGTCTTTAATGCAACCTGAAATGCGTCATGACAAACACACACTCAAACACACACACTTATTCAGCATTTCATTTCATTCATTCAATCATACATTCATTCATACATTTATTCATTCATTCACTCATTTGATTCATCCATTTATTGGATTCATTCATTCATTCACTCATTTGATTCATTCATTTGTTCATTCATTTATTTGATTCATTCATTCATTCGATTCGTTCATTAGCTTAAAGGAAAAGTTCAGCCAAAAATGAATGTTCAGTCCTCATTTACTCACTCTCATGTTCCTGTTTTCCACAGTTCATAGTGACAGTTCAAGTGCCAACACAAACATTGGCAAAGTATGAAATTAAAGCGGCATCAGCTGACATTTCACCCTTTTATTTTCCAAAATCAGCTTATGATTATTCAGCTGTGTTTATGTTTATGTATCAACCATTTTTTGACTGTGTTTATGCCAAATCATTCCTCAAACAAAATGATGATGATGATAATAATAATAATTTTGATAATAATAATAATAATTTATTCATTTTCCTTCGGCTTAGTCCCATTAATTATCAGAGGTCGCCACAGCAGAATGAACCGCTAACTATTATATATTTTACGCAGCAGATAAGCTTCAGTGAAATAACCATACACGCTTACATTCACACACACACTCATACACTACGGCCAATTTAACTAATGACTGTGTCACCTAATAGTAATAATAATTCATTCATTCATTTTCTTGTCAGCTTAATCCCTTTATTAATCCGGGATCGCCACAGCGGAATGAACCGCCAACTTATCCAGCAAGTTTTTACGCAGCGGATGCCCTTCCAGCCGCAACCCATCCCTGGGAATAGTAATAATAATAATAATTATTATTATTAATTAATTCATTAATTCTTATCAGAGGTCGCCACAACAGAATGAACCACCAACTATTCTGTCATATGTTATACACATCGGATGCCCTTCCAGCCACAACCCAACACTGTAAAACACCCATATACTCTCATACATACACACTCACACACTCATAAACTACAGCCAATTTAGCTAATAACTGTCGCCTAATAAGAATAATTATTATTATTAGGCGGCAGTGATAATAATTATTATTATTATCATTCATTCATTCTTTTTCTTTTTTCGTCTGGTTCTTGAGTCGTTTGTTCATCACGTGACAGAATGACTCAAACCCGAGGACTCGAGAGATTAACGGTTCAATTCTTTTTCCAGCTCTAAACGCATATGATCGGCCCGTGAGGAACGAATGACTCAAACCCAATAGAGGACTCGAGAGGTGAATGGTTCAACCCTGCTGAAAAATCCAGCTTAAACCAGCCTAGGCTGGTTGGATGGTTTTAGCTGGTCGCCCAGGCTGGTTTTAGAGGGGTTTTAGAGGGGTTTTGGCCATTTTTGGGCTGGTTTCCAGCCATTTCCAGCCTGGTCTTAGCTGGTCAGGCTGGAAAATGATCAGCTAAATCCAGCTAAAACCAGCTTGACCAGCCTGGTTTAAGCTGGACATAGCTGGTTTTGGCTGGGCTCCCAGCCTGGCTAGGCTGGTCAAGCTGATCATCTCCCAGCCTGACCAGCTAAGACTGGTTTAAACCAGCCTAGGCTGGTTTAAGCTGTTTTTTTCAGCAGGGAATTCTTTTTCTGGCTCTAAACCAAATGATTGGCTACTGCCTTTCCGCCATAAACGACTCAAAAGACTTGAAATGAACGATTCCACCTGCACAAATGTGCGCACGCGCGGATGAACGAATCACTCCCTGAGAGGACTCGTAGTTCCTGAGTCATATTGAAGATTCGTTCAAAATGGACGAATCGTTCAATAACGACCCATACCGAATTATCATTATTATTGTTATTATTACTATTAATCATCATCATCATCTTAGTTATTATTATTATTAAAAAAATAACTTAAATTGTGTCTTTTCCTCACACAAAGCTGTTGCATAGACCATCTTGCCTGAATGTATTACAGCAACCGCTATCAAAGTGTTTCTGGTTCCTCCAAAAGCTACATCGACACCTTCACTATGAACTGTTTGGTGAAAGTTCAGTTGACACAAGGTGAGCACCGCATCCCTGAATCTTCATTTTTGGCCTCTCTGTCATTAGTTTCTCCACTCTCAGTGTCTGTTTCAGGTATATCTGCTGCTCTCCCTCAAGCGGGATCACGTCCAAATCTCAGGCCGCTCTGCATCCACAGGCCGCTGTGCTTGTGTTTTGGGTTATTCATCCTCCGCCCCGGGTCTGGGCCGGCTGTTTTGCTTGTGTCTGCTTTGGTTAGTCATCTCCATATCAGAGAAGAGAGAGCTGTCGTAAAAAAACCACAGCTCTGCGGGAAATTAGCTAGTATTTAGTACTATGGTTGTAGCTCCAACCCAGTGGAATAAAAAGTCATGCAACCCTCATTGTCTGTTAAAGGAAGACGGGACGGTCCTGCTTGAGTTTCTAATCCCGCTTCATCCTGTAAACGTTAGCATTGGGATGTACACGGTGTTAGCGTGGTCGCGCTGCACGGACTTTTTTGCTCCGCTTGCTGACTGTAGTGAAGCGAAACGGCGTCAGGTCCGGCTGTTCTCCAGGCGGGAAGCGCTTCATGAAGTGGACGTCCTGCTGGTTGGGAAGCGTGTGCGGCCCGCGGCGAGGACGCCCTCTTTTGGTGAAGCCCACGTACCATCCTGTGTAGCGCGCAGACATTAGCGCGGTGTAGTTGTTTTCCAGAACCTTCTCTATGAAGACGCAGTCGGCGCTACGGTTGCTGGCCTTCTAGGAGACACAAATGAGCGCATGGAAACGAACGTGTTAGCTACAACATTAACATATATGGCTAATGCTTCTGAAAGGCTAACAGATATTGTTAGCATTGAGGTCATCTGTATTAATGCTTCTCAACCTTTTTTCTTATGATACACTTATGATATACCCTGTTAATGTGTATAATTGCATTTTAGGCAGCACGGTGGCTCAGTGGTTAACACTGTCACCTCACAGCAAGAAGGTCGCTGGTTTGAGTCCCGGCTGGGACAGTTGGCATTTCTGTGTGGAGTTTGCAAATTATTTCAGCATGTGTTTTACACAGCAGATGCCCTTCCAGCCACAACCCAGTACTGGGAAACACCCATACACTCTCACATTCTCACACACACACATACACTATGAACAATTTAGCTTATTCAATTTCCCTATAGCGCATGTGTTTGGACTGTTGGGGAAACCGAAGCACCCGAAGAAAACCCACGCCAACATCAGGAAAACATGCACCGCAAAAAATGCTTTTCTTACTTAGATTTTTTTGTCTTGTTTCTAGTCTAAATATCTAAAAATTCCTAAATCAAGAAGATTTTTTTAGACAGGCAAAACATATTGTCTTGTTTTCAGAAATAATATGCCAATATTAAGTGAGTTTTTCCTTAAAACAAGCAAAATAATTTGCCAATTAGGTAAGTAAAATAGTCCTACGTGCAAGGAAAAAAAAATAATTTAATAAATATAATTAATAATTTGCTTACCCCATTGGCAGATTATTTTGTTTGTTTTAAGGAAAAACTCACTTAATATTGGCATATTATTTCTCAAAACAAGACAATATGTTTTGCTTGTCTAGAAAATGCTTCTTAATATAAGAATTTGAGATATTATGACTAGAAACAAGACAAAAAAAATCTAAGCAAGAAAAGCATTTTTCACACAGAAATGCAACTGAGCAAGCTGGGACTCGAACCAGCAACCTTCTTGCTGTGAGGCAACCGTGCTAACCACTGAGCCACTATGCCACCCCTTCCTGTTGAACTATGATTAGTAAATGCTTTATAAAATTATTCATACTTGGTTAATGTCAGTAATAGGGTTGGGTATCGTTTGGGGTTATTTCGATGGTGCTAAATCGATACTTTTAAAATGGTACCGGTGCCTTTTTAGCCACAAAATTATTCGACAAAAAATATTTGAATCATTATAATTGAACAATATAAACATATTTTTATAATAAGTTTAAAGTAAACACCAATTCTTTTTTTATATATACTTGAATTGCATATATATATTTCTTATAATCATTTGTTTGTTTGCCTGAATGCAAAATTTACATAACACTATTAACATTACATTAGCTTACTACTAACCTGCGGACAGGCTGTCATCAAATTCAGGGAACACCTTTGTTCTGGGTTTGAGGCTTGTGACTACTTTTACATGGACATCAGTGATCTAATGATTTGCCTTAATCTGAATAAGACAATAATATGAGTCAGGTGTTTACATGAGCTGCTTTTTGAATGTTACATTCATGATTCTACATGTTATAGCACACAGATCCCTATAAATCCCTATAGGCCTATAAATGTTTCCTCCCCAGTTTGTGTCTGTGGTCCTTTAAGATAATCAAAAATCCCTGTTTACGTGGTAGAGTCTAATCATGTTAAAATCAGAGTATTGGTGTCCATGTAAGCGTACTCACTGAAAGTGATGGCGCAAGCTGTCAAACACAGTCCATTCCTCACCTTTAAGTTGATTCCATGAGCCCTCACATTTCATAAGTTTGACGTGTTTCACCCATTACACGCAACTTTTCTAAAGCACTGGCTGCATGTTGGTGTGTCAGAATCCTTGCTTGTAAAATACAGCCACACTTTAGAGTGTTTAGTTTAAGTAAATTAGATGAATGTCATCATGCGTGCTGATGAAGGAAGTCGCTCACTGCATGCGCCGTACTGCACGCTTTGCCTTCTATAAGCGACAAGAACAAACGAGTAACATCGCTGGCATCCTTATCCCTCAAAGCTGTTTAGAATTAAATATTTAGAGATGGTGTGACACAACGTGTACTTATGTGTGCCTTTGATGCACCCCTCGATGTTTTTTAAGGGCGTCACACAGTGGATGCGCCGCTCTGAGCCGCGGCACTGCGCGCACGCAACAGTTGAAAGTATCACACACCAGACACGCACATTCACATGTTATTTCAAATGAAACTATTCAGATGGTGCTCTGTGTCGTGCTCTGAGCGCCGTGGACAGCCGTCGACTTGCTTTTACGTTCTTGTCGCAGCACCAGTGGCACCGGAATTAGGCACCGAAATTCATATGCTGAATCGGCCTGGTGCATACCGGTTACAAAGGTATTATGGCACCGAGTTTCGGTACCCAACCCTAGTTAGTTAGTACATTACCAATAGACCATTATTCTAAAGAGTGTTTAGATATTTACTGTAAAATAAAAGCACAGGTGTGTGTGTGTGTGTGTGCAGTGAGGTTCACCTTGCCTACGAGTTTTCCTTTGCGGTTCATACACAGGTAAAAGTTGGTCTCCTTCCCTCGGATTCGCACCTGGCTGCCGAACGTGTCTGCCTCCACTACGAGCTGGGCTTGTGAAGAGACACAGACGGACAGACGTTACTCAGATATTTACATTTTACAATATCACACACTCACACACAAATATCCATAAACTCATCCAATTCCCCTATAGCGCATGTGTTTGGACTGTGGGGGAAACCGGAGCACCTGAAAGGAAACCCACGCCAACATGGGGAGAACATGCAAACTCCACACAGAAATGCCAACTGACCCAGCCGGGACTCGAACCAGTGACCTTCTTGCTGTGAGGTGACAGTGCTTACCACTCGGCCACCGTGTTGGCTGAAGCCATTTTCACAACCCAAGCTCATTCTGGAAATGTAGCCCCGCAGACGTTTCTGGAGACTGCAAAATTTGTCTCAGGAGATACGTATTTGTGCAGTTTTAGTTTCCGCGAATCCGCCACTGTGCACGCTTTTTCGCATCTCGAACGCCTCTCGCGCCCAAGCTGTTCTCACGTAAAAAACCGCAAGAGGCCGCTGTCGAGCAACCGTCTTTCCGACTGCCTGAATGATTGAACGGTTGACTGGGCGGCCGGCCAATCGGCCGACCCGGCCATCTTCCTCCTTCTTCCCTAAACCCAAGCGACGATTTACAAAAGCCGTGCAGAAAATTAAAAGCCCTCGTCCGATTTTGACCATGTTTTCGGATTTCACTGCATTCTCGCCCCGTTACGAACTCATTCGCTTTATTTTTTGGATTCTGTCTTTCGTCTTACCTGATTTCTGGAACCGCTCTTCTTCAGCCGGCTCCTCCTCCGAGCTAACCGGACAAACTGGTTGTGGTGGGAAAGCCCTCCACATGGAGGAGTCAAGCCGTCAGCCCAGCCGGCAAGCGCAAAGAGGAGCGGCGTCACACTACGCCATAGCATTCGCTTGAAAAAACGAAATGCGGCCATATGTACCTCCGGCCACGTAAATAGCGGTCTTCAGAAACGTACGTTTTCATAAGAGCTTGGGTTGCATTTTCACACTGAATATTCCCAAATTTAATTCAGAAATGGCAAGTAATGCACTTTATTGATGAACTTTCAAGATTAAAATGGCTTTTTCTTTGTAAAACACACTGCAGTAATCTTCAGAGATGACAGCGGAAGCATGATCAGTGAAAAAAAGCCTTAGCAATTGGTTGTCACTGCTTTTATCGTTTTATAGTTCACCGTCAGCCTCCTCTGAGGTCATTCAACCCCTGTGTGTGTGTGTGTGTGTGTGTGTAAGTGTGTGTGTTTCAGGATATGGCAGTTAAAGCGCTGAAATGGCTCCTGCGTGACCTTTCTGAGCGCAGGGGTCACAGAGATCAATAAGCTCTTTGTGGTCCTCCAATCTCTGCTCATCCAGACATCCCTGCCTCGCTGTGTAAATACATTCATCCTCACCCCCTTTCCATCGCCCGTCCTTCCCTCTTTATCTCCTTCATTTCCTGATGAGGAGAGTCCATCGCCAAAACATGCAAGCTTTTCGGAAACAATATTTCCACGATGACAGATTAATAGAGGCGAATCGCACAAAACAGGCCAAGATCACATTGAGGGCGTTTATTCACTTAATATAAACGCTAGAGTTTTGTGCATTTGTATTATTATCTTGGGAGTTTAATTGAATGCAGTGGAGAATATAATAATGATGATGATTAATTACAGTCTACTTTAACGTATCTTTAGGTGATGTATTTGCTGTGTTACATTTAATTGAACAAAACAGTGTTTTTAAAGGGGTGGGCCACTGTATTTTTAAGGTATGGTTGTGTTTAAGGTGCAAAGCAATGTGTGCTCATGCTTTATTTGTAGAAAATCATGTTATTTTTTCATATATCTTACTCTGAATACATACAGCTTCTAAGCTAACATGAAAACGGCTGTCAGATTTCCTAGTTCCTCTGAAAGGCCCGCCCAAAAGAGGCTCTGATTGGTCAGTTAACATGATGTGCTGTGATTTGCGGATTGGCTCCACGTCACTCCCCTACAAGCGCGCTTTTGCGCCGTGTAAACACTAGCTGCGTCCAAATGGCACACTATACACTATGTACTTATGCACTTAGGGCATACTCACACTATGCTATCCGAACCGTGCCCAGGCCCATTTCCCGGATCGTTTGAGAAGTGTGAGTGCTCTGAATCGGGCTTAGGCACTGTTCACTTGGCCGGCCCTGGCCCAGTTGGAAGAGGTACGCCTGAGCACGGTACGCTTGTAGTGTGAATGCAAAACGCGTCAAAGCCCGAAACTCAAAGCGAGACGTGACTTTTAAGGGACTGTTTCATATGGATTTATTAAACAATCTTACCGTTCAGTGAACGTAAACTGCCGTAGTTTATTAAATACACAACCCCACACTGCACGACAGCTGCACCTTCAGCAGACCTCCTTATTCCTGCAGCACGAGGGCTTTATGATTGTTTATGAGCGCCAAAAGTGGGGTAAAGAAACATTTCTTGTCGGCTTAGTCCCTTTATTAATCTGGGGTCGCCACAGCAGAATGAACCGCCAACTTATCCAGCAAGTTTTTACGCAGTGGATGCCCTTCCAGCCGCAACCCATCTCTGGGAAACATCCACACACACACATTCACACACTACGGAAAATTTAGCCTACCCAATTCACCTGTACCGCATGTCTTTGGACTGTGGGGGAAACCAGAGCACCCGGAGGAAACTCATGCGAATGCAGGGAGAACATGCAAACTCCACACAGAAACGCCAACTGAGCCGAGGCTCGACCCAGCGACCCAGCAACCTTCTTGCTGTGAGGCGAATGTGCTACCCGCTGCGCCACTGCGTCGCCCGGGAAAAGAAACAGTGTCATGTAAAATGTTAAACATCTGTGTTGTTTTAATTGTCTGTTAAATAAGAATAAGAAATCATTCTGTTGCTGAGGGCCATTACAGTTTAAAGGAAAGAATGGTATTACTTTTGGGGCAGAAGAAAAATTTAATTAGAGGCATTCCCATGTTTAACTCTTCTTTAAAAAGCCCAGAAAGAGAAAGTGCTCTGATGAACAGTGTCAGCTTTGCACACGACTTTGCAGTTCTGTCTCTATTTACATTGTCTACTTTTCCCATTTGGGCAGTAGGGTGGAATCATAGACTGTAAAATATATGGAGGTAGTATCCGTGACGTCACCCATAGGTTTCTAAAGAGCGCAAAAGAAGCCACAAGTACGCGCGGCCAACCGTCGCCATTTTGTTCCCGCATCATCACACCCGAGGCGGGATACCAAACAAGGGCAAAGAGGCGGAGAGTGAGCGGAGCTACAGACACCTGCTGACAGTTTGCTTGGACCTGGTTCAGACACTTTACTTTGGGAGAACGCTTAATACTTCATCACCTGCGACTCGTTTGTGTTCTGACCACTTGTGCTTGGTTGTTTACTATATCAATAAAGTGTTTAGACTTTTAAAAACACTGCTGTAACACATTGAGCCACTAAACATTGTTCTTATGACGTTTTTCAACAGGAGGAAAGCGTGAATTACTTCCAAACACTTCAGATAGTCTGTGTTAGTTAATGTAAGACTATTGATGAAATCCAGAATAACACTGTATGACAACACTTCAGATGACTGTTCTAGAGCCCACAGCTAATCAATCTGACAGATTCTGGAGTGCATTACAGCTCTAAATATAAATATAAACAATAAATGATCTTAAATAAAACAAATACATGTATAGAGATGGTATATAAGTATATACCTTTACTCACATGGGAAACGGAGGCCACGTGAATGGTTTGTGAGCACAATTAAGCGCACTCAGCATGACATGCCATCTAATAATTGTAGGAAACAAGTCCAAAAGGAAGTTGACTGTGTAAAGCCACATAAAACAACACAGAAATACGATAAATATGCCGAGTTCAGTGGCTAATCTGCAGGATTCAGCTGAGGTGATGTGACAGCGACCAGCGGGACCTAGCTGTCACTCAAGTGGCCACGCCCTTAATTATGCAAACTTAATATAACTTAATATAAAGGAAACGGATGAGTTATAAAAAAATTCACCCCCCTCACAGTTGTCATGAAGGGTAATATTAGCTGTATTAAGCAAAATCTTTTTTTGTACCAGGC